>NC_079545.1:20717319-21020350 GCF_015846415.1 Triplophysa dalaica
CTGGGATGTAAAAGGTGGCAAAGATCCTCCAAAAGAAAGATGTCGTTTTACTCTCGTATGTAATATTTGTAACATGTATATAATTTGAAAAAAGTATCATTATCAATACATTATCAAAGTATCAATACACAGTTACCATTTAAAAGATATCAACTAAAAAAGAATATGTATATGTAGTATGTAGTTCTTACATGTAAAGACTGAAATAAGTCGAACACTATAACAACAAGTGTACATTCATTCTCAAGAACATGGGTGTTTTTGGTTCCAACGGAAATATTGCATGACTAAATTATTAAAATGTTTAGGCAAGAATCTTACTCAAAAGTCTATAAAAGTTGGATTTGACTATAAACCTTTGGCATAATGGCTTTAAAGTAATCTAAAGTAATATAGACTTTGTAATTTTATTAAATGGTGCAACAAATGTAGAGTCTGCAGTATGAAGCGCTGTCGCTGTGTTCTCTCCTCCACAGAAACGGTTGCCGTGGAGGCTGCAGTTGATCGCTATAACAGCAGCTGTCGCTGCAATGCACTCTGCAGCCCAAGAGAAGACAGCGAGAGAGAGAAAGAGAGAGAGGCAAGGGCGAGACAGAATGTGGGAGAGACAAAGATAGAGTAAGGAAAGTGGCAGAATGAGAGAGAGAGAGCTGGTGAAAGAGAGAGAGTGAGTGATATTTAAAGAGAGAGCTGGGAGAAATAGCAAGGGAGGGAGAATATGGGACCGATAGAGCAAGTAGTGAGAAAGAAGTATAAAAAATAAGGTTCGAAATAGCAAGCATAAGAGAACTGCAGGCAGAGAGAGCAGAGAGGGACTGGAAGGGAGAAAAGAGGAAAGAAAAATGCAGTGGGAGCTGGTTTAGATTGTAATAAGAGAGGCCCTGCTCCACTCTGTCAAACTGAACTTGCACCAGCACCTCCAACCTCCACGCTCACACATCACACGCATTCCAGCCTAACCTCAGAGAGCGTGTGTGCGTGCCTGTGCGCATGTGTAAGCATTTGTGTATAATGCTCCAGAGCTACTCTCGTACATGCCTTAATTACTTCACATATTGATTATTGTAACTCTCTTCTGTTTGGGTTGCCGCACAAACTTCTTCATAAACTTCAATTGGTCATATCTCATATCTTTCTGATTTACTACATATTACACCTCACAACGTACTCTTAGATCGTCTTCATCTAATTCTTACCACACCTTATGTACTTTTAGTCACCATGGGGTCTAGAGCATTTATCTGGGCCTCTCCTCCTCCACAACGAGATCTATGTAGGAAAGTGACTGTTTGACCACTTTTAAACTTGTTTGTTTAGATAAGATGTTTTCAATTTTTCATAAGTTTTAACGATTTTGTTTATTTGTCAGTGTAATCGTTTACATTGATAATTGTGGGAAAAAAGGGATCTATATACATTGTAGTAACCTAATTCGATTAACCTAATCCTAATTTACGATTGTAAAAGTGACAATAACGCAGAAAAATCAGTGTCAGCGCACATCTGCAGCTGCGCAGTGCGATTGCAGGCACACAAAGGTTACGACACATGACTAAGGTAGGCTATGAAAACATGACAAAACTAAAGTAAGTTTCCAACAAAAAGGAGTGATGATGAGTTTGAGGAAGGTAAGACTTGATGAACGAACTAGGCTACTGTACATCCCGAGCCAGTCAGGTCCCCGACATTGTGCTGTTCAGGGTCGTACCTAAAAAGGTGGCACAGAGTAACACCAGCCCCCCACAAAATATACTTTGTCCCCCTTGTGCCAACAGCACAGACTGATGAGAGCATAACATCTGCACGAGCAATTCGGGTGCATTTAAAAGCTCACCCGCTGTACTGATGTAGATCTGCAGCGCGGATTGAAGTAGAACCCAACTACTCACTTTATAATCATACATTAACTATTTACAAATGAGAATTGAAAAGAAAGTGAGAAAAATTATTGTCTGCTTAATGTTTTTTTATTTATGAAAAGAAAGATGTCTTGTCCAGGGACTTGTGCAGTGTCAATTTTATGTCATACTACTTGTGTTGAGGCACATGACTTTTCCCACGGCACCCCTGACTGGTTCTTGGTCCCCCCTGTGCCCCCCCATTGTCCCTGGTGCTGTTATAGGCAGTAAAGTTTAATGCAGTTGTTGGTTCAAAAAATTAACCAGCTTTGTTTGGACTTGGTTGTTAAACCAGAAAATTTGTTTTATAAAGATAATAAACAGTATGTTCTTTATATTAGTTATTGTTATTGTAATTGTAAATTCTTGAAATATTTATATTTTTTAAATAATTAATTATTCAATGTGTAATGGATGCAGATGTGCAGGAAAAAAATCTCTCTGCTTTCATTATTTCCATACAGTGGATGCAACCATGTTAATTAAGTTTATGTTAAGTATGTTGAAGATACTTACATATTTTTAAATACATAAATGTTTACCTTCCCTAGTATTGTTATACTGTAGGACTAATGGTTTAAGCAAGAGAAGACTGTATAGTCTGTTGTGTTGCAAGTGATAGAAAAAGTAACGGGGGTCTGTGCCCAAGTAGAGCTTCAGGTCTTGCAACGCCCCTGTGTATTATTATTATTATTATGCATGGTTGCATGTATTTTCGCTGAACATTTTGTATTTATGTAGACAGGACTATGGTCCAGTGATGGTAGAAGATGGTAATACTCTGGCACTTTGATAAATACCATGAAATTCATGTATTTTTTACTCTAATATAATTCTTCAAGGAATATTATGCTACTATCATGGGTTTTGCAAATGTACTATGTAAATGTTGGAAAACCAAGTAAATGTACCATTGTACACTCTTTGAAAGTGTTATAACTTTTTTGTAAGTTCTCAGGTTAGATATAGCAGATAGAGTAGCAGTTTCTTTTGTCCGAGTGCAGAAGAATATTGAGCAAAAGCAACTGTAGACAAAACAGAGGATGAAACTCAACTTGTCCTCAACTCATTTGTGTGTTGTGTACGTGTGCGTGTATTTCCAGCACTACACTGAGTCGGGCATTGAGGAAGACTGACGCAAACGCAGTGTGACTAACTATGTAAACACTGTAAAAATAGTCTCAGCAATAGTCAGAAACAGAAGAACACGAAGGCTTATAAACAGAAAATATTCAGACGTGACCATAAACACACACACACACATATTAAAGAAAGAGTATATTAAGTATATAAAACTTGTTAGTTAGCTGTGTTTGAGTACAGCTTCAATCAAAACAAACCAACTGCAGTTTGATTGACATTAATTGGAATGCATAATAAAAAAACATGATTTTCAAAAAAATATTAAATACAGAGAATTGTCTCATTTTGGAACCAAACTCTTCATTTCCAAACTTAATTTTACACACAAACACTGATGCACGTAGAAACTAATAGTAAAACATAACATGTACTGATTGTATGTGAGCAGTTAAAAAATTGAAGATATTGGTTAAACAGGATGCTTTATATTTTTATATAGCCTATACTCAAAAACACACACATACACACAGGGTGAGAGGGAGGGCTGAGTCTCCGGCAGAGTTTCCTGCCACAGGATTTGAAACTAGAGCTCCTTCAGCTGTGGTCTCCTGTTTCCTCTCCTCACTTCCAAACACATTGGGACTATGTGCGTGTGTGTGTGTACAGTTTCTATATTGAGATATCGTTCTGTAGCTGTATCGGTTAGTGTCACTCACATATAATTTACAGTTTATTCTAGTTTGGGACAAAGTTTGAAAAATGGTGTGCAATAATACTATACCGGCATCCCAAAAAGTATTTGGACACTCCAGCTGCAACTCACTATGTTTGTTTTTCTTTGCAAGATTTTAATATTTATATTAAAAAGGTTAACTTTGCGCACCAATGTAACACACTAAAATTATATCTAATCCAGCAACATTCATACATTTTTAGTATGTAAATGTGTCCAAATGTATTAACACATTATAAATGTTTCAGTTCTTACATTACCAGTCACTCCAAATTAGCATATAAGGTTTGTTTAACTGGCAAATTCTCCTTATCTGACATAGGCAGCGGGGTCCAGAACATAAGAACAAACACGGGCATCTCAATGCTGGCAGATGGGGTTGTGCATAGCCCAAGAGCACAGCAGCTGAGGTCAAAGGAAGTACAATGTGAAGAATCTGACTTTGTTTTTTTCTTTCAGCTACCCTAAGCAAAAATAATCATGTTTTATACCATGATACTGTGATGGTATCAGATAGCAATGTCATAGTATTGCATAATTTCGATATTCTTAAATGCCATGATAAATTCACCTTTATAATTTATCATTCTTCATCACTTAAAATCACACATGTGATTAGGATGACTTAGCACGTAAGTGAATAGTATTGATTTGTAGAAAACATTGCAGACTATGTGAAAGATGTCTTTCCATTACAAACTGTAAAATAGGGCTCACAATATCTTAATCAATAAAATAGTGAGATATCGGCATTGATCTGCAAATAAGTTTAAATAATAGCTTATTTACGAAGGTTTAGCTCAATTATATTAGGACTCGTATCAGTTCATGTACACATAAAGAAGATTTCTTAAAGCTGTAGGCTGGATAGAATTAGGGGGATACAATTTCACTACACTGAACACTGTTGGTGCTATTCCCTAAACTTTAACATTTCTATATTACCTTGAAATCTTTGGAACGAGACTGTTGCCTCCAGCTTGCATATTAGTGTCATGGCACATAAGTGCAGTGTTGAATGGATTCTAACACCTTATTTCTCTCCATGGGTTTCACTGAACCATCAAAGGCTTTTACATTTTAAAACCTTCTCAAAAAAATAAAATGGAGGTTTAATATAGTATAGTGGTATAGTGTTATTGACTATCATCCCAGGGGTGAGAAAATCAGTCACTGGATTGTTGAGCACACAGGATTGTGTTACATCTTCACAAATAACAACAACCAACTTATCCTATTCTAATACAGGATTTATTGCTAAATATTTAAGCTATATTTGAATGTTGGCGCTTGCCATCGTAACAGGCTTCTCTGATTGATTGGTTGGTTGGATCGTTCAACTAACTACTAAAAGATGAAAAGTCTTGAAAATAATAATAAGCTGTATCAAAAAGAACATCTTCAGCATATTGTCAGGGTCTTTCCTGGCTCAAAATGATGCGAAGGTGGTCCCATCCTGATCTTGTACACACACACGAAGGCCTACCATAGTTTAAATGGCTTAACTAACAAGACTTTGACATATTAAAAGTTCTTATTTAAAATTGGATGAAAATGACAATTATTACGTTATATAAAAAATTTATTTTATTCAACCAAACAGAAATGTTTTTTTTATAAAATAAAACTTTTTTATAATTTTCAACTAACTTTTCAGGCAGCCCCCAATAGTCAACTGAATTAACCAGTCTTACTAAATGAGCAAAAATCATTCACATCTTGCATTCTCTGTGGTTCACTTTAAATGACTCAATGATCTCTTATCTTCACCAGAGAATGAAAAGTTCAATAGTTTAAATTAATCGGTTGAAATGTGTAATTCGTGTGCGAGTCATTCTGAATGCAATGTGCTTTCATACTGGCGAACTCGCTGTGTATAGTATGAGCTGATTCAACGATCGAACTGCACAGCTAAAGACATTACAATCATGTACGTCATGTTAATTTAAGAAATGTCAAGTAATTAAACGTACTTGAATCCAAAACAAACAGCCTTGAAACATAGCTAGGTCTTGTTCTGCAACTCTTTTTAGCGTCTTAATGTGCTGATAAAGATACAGCGCCACCACTCTGGCGTAATGCCGCAACTGCAGTTACAAATGGCAGTCTGTTAAATGCACTCAGCATTTCTTGTGAAGACACCCGACAGAATTTTGGCGAGTCGGAGGCGGCACGACATTTGACGGAGGTGGCCGCCTCCAATTTCTCTATACTCTATGTTGGGTTGAAAGTGTTAACAAAGCCCAAAATGCTGTAATAGTTTCAGTCATTTATTCCAACTAAACCATCTTCAAAATAAGTTTTTAGTATTTAATGGGGCATAAAGAGAGATACATATTAATATGTGTTGCATATGTGCTATGTGTTTTATGTAGGAGAGAAAAAGAGAGATTCAATAAACTTGTATCTAAAGAAGCCAGTGACTCGCTTTCAGTGGAGATACAGAAGAGCATTGTGAGTCCTGTGTCACTGATGCAAGCGGACAGAAAGAAACCTTGTGTTTGTCTTTTGAGAAAGGTCAAGGGTCATCATAGGCCAAAAAGACAGAGAGCCTTGAATACAGTTGGATTTTCCAGAATTCTGCGTTTTTTATATAAAAAGAGAAACTAACTAGCCCTTGGGTTTTTTCGGGGACTGTGGCAACCATGTTTTCATATTGAAAGTTTTCTACCATCGCATACTGTATTATTTCAGAGTGTGATCTGCCAGTAAGATGTCTGTTTTATTAAAGGAATAGTTCACCTTCAAAATGAAAATCATTTACTCACCTTCTTGTCATTTCAAACCTGTATGACTTTTTGTCTTCTGCACAACACAAAAGAAAATATTTTTGAGAATGTTGGTAACAGCTCCCCATTTACTTGCATTTGTTACAATATAAGTGAACGGGGGCCTACGCTGTTCTGTTTCCAACATTTTTCTAAATATTTATTTTATGTTCTGCAGAAGAAAGTCATGTAGGTTTGAAATGACAAGAGGGCTTAACTGATGACAGAATTTTCATTTTGAAGGTGAATTTTTCTTTTAAAACAAACTGCTTTTCATAAAGTTTCTAGTTTATGTTAACATGTTTAAATGGTAAAGAGCTAACACACCTTTATTCATGCACTGCTTGTCTATCCTGGTTTATCCAATAATAGGTTCTACAGGCTAGGGCCACAGAAAGTAGGAAGTCCCTTCCTTCCCCCATTTTAACTGAGTCCGGAGCTGAAGAACCATGGGGCCTCAAAAACATTCTTTGTTTCCCCTTTAAAAAAAAAAAAAATGAAAATGGAAGCAGCATGTGGAAAAAGCAAAGGTATCCAGAAAATTGATCGGAAGAAAAAGTAATGCAGAAATTTTATTTAATTAAACTAAATGTCAATAGCCTGTTAAGACATTTAGAAAGTATTGAAACTTGAAACCACAAAAAAAAGTTTAAGGTTCTATCATTAAATTCATATTGTATAGTGTAATGGTTCAAATAAAAAGGGGAAAATGTTTTGCCAAAGTTAGATTGAATACAGTTAAGTGATCCCGTTTAAAATAGCTACGATTAAATGGAAATACAATTTTGTCCCATTTTACTTTTATTCACCTTATTTTTTAGGGAGGTGAAGAAGGTTTGTCTTTGCAACATATAGACCAACTATTGCCAAAGAGAAAAAACATTTCTGTTTAACATTCTTCTTCAACTTGAGCTCTCCATGTTTGGTCTCTCTCTCTCTCTCCATGTGTATTGTATCAAACATATGCAGTTAGTGTGTTCTTTGTTACATACATCTGCTGGACATATGAACATGCTTGAATCCACAACAACCATGGCTGATTGCCATAGTCACTGAATAATCATTGTGTGCTACCCTAACTATAAATATAATCCATTAAAATAAAACGTTTTTTATTTCAATATATTGTTAGTTGCAGATAGTTAAGGATGCAGCAGGGTTTTACAGAACTAGGCACCTTGTGTGGGACTTTTGGTTTAATAAATTTAGATAATAAAAATGTATAGATTTTAACAATTAGTTTTTGTTGCATCTCTGAATAAAGCCTGGATTATACTATACGCAACTTTCGCCCCAACTTTTGGCCCAATGAGAATTTGCTGCAAGTACCCGTGAGTCTAACCCATTCTGCAGATTATGGAGAAAGTCAATAGAAAACTATACCATGATGACAAGTAGTTGGAACATTTAAACATGTTTGATATTACAAGCCGATTTAAAGGTCCAGTGTGTAATTTTTGGGGGGATCTATGGACAGAAATGCAATATTATATACATAACTATGTCTTCAGAGATGCATAAAGAACTTACATAATGATGCGTTATGTTTTTATTACCCTAGAATGAGCCATTTCTATTCTATCTATATTAACCGCAGGTCCCTTGCATGAAATTCACCATGTTATTTCTACTGTAGCCCTAAACGGACAATCTGATCTACAAGGCATTTCATTAAAACATTATCTCATTCAAGAAAGAAGCAAAAACGTGACGATATCTTAGTCCTTTGTTAGCCAACGTGATGCTTCGAAAGGAAGGGGTGGAGTGAGCCATTGGTTGCCATCTCACAACTTCACCTCTAGATGCCGGTAAATTTCATACAGCGGACCTTTAGTATGAATACCAGTCAATAAAATTCAAAGTGCAATGTTACAAAGCTCAAGAAAACATGGTATAGTGAACAAGCAGAAGGTGTGATCATGCAAAATTTTACTCCTTGTTTCCAACCAATTATTGTTACATTGCTAAAATGTGTCTGAGCCTCTGTCTTGGTTCGTATTGTTAACCAGAGCAATCGAAACATGAGCACAACAAAAGCTAAAGCACAAAACACAATGATACCAAGAGGCTGTGATTCTTAACATGAACTTGAAATCAAACATTGCCATAACAATTTACTATTTTTTCTCCATTCAGTGATTTTTTTATTCTGTCCTCCCGCTGTCGGCAATAAATCTGCATGTTGAGTGTTTAAAGATTAATGCTTCTCTCTCCTCGTCTCCCTCCCGCCCTCTCTTCGTTCCTGCATTCTTTCTTCGTTTCGACGCCCCGGCAGTACCCTCACGTATGCATATGTAAATGGATCTGCCTCTGAGCCGGTGGAAGTAATTGTATGCATTTTTAACTGGCCAATCGACTGACAGATAGGCATAGATTGTCTCATCTACTTCTTTTCCTCTCTCTCTCTCCTTCTCCCTCACGCAAACACACATGCGAGGTGATTTTTTTATTTTTAGCTCTGTGCCTCCCCCTCCAGATGCACAGGAATCATTATGTGCTGGTGGTCTGCTATAGGGCGATTAGAAATCTCTCTCCCTCTCCCTTTCTCTCTCCACCAGTGAGATATTCCGTATCCATCTATTTGTGATCTTTCATTTTAGTTTGCTTATCTTGGTTTTGATGAACTTCTTTATTTTGAAATAAGAATGAGAAATAAATAATATTATGAGAAAAAAAATTTGAGTTGTAAAATAAACAATGTGCAAAATTGTTATGAATAACTTATCTAAAAAGTATATGTGAAAAAACAAAATATGTCATTCATTTTTTTTTTTTTTTTTTTTATAATTTGAAATACATGCTGCACATTTGTATATATATAGTGATAGATGTAGAACACACATACACATACATATGGCTTGGTTTAAGTACTGTCATGAAACTGTTATTCGTTTAAATTGTATGTATTGGTTTGTGTTGTGTGTTCTACATCAACAGTGCAGAAAGCCTCTGTTACGTTATTACTTATCTGCATGGATAATATCCTCTTTTAAAATGAGGCTGAAGAAGTAGGCAGAATAACGGTCACTTGGGCCTCACAATATTAAGATTCAGGCTACGATTCTGTGTGTAGCCGTAGCTCTGTGTCGAGATGCTAACGTACAGTTGCAAGAACCATGTTAATATATCTGCATTCACATGTGCCTTTGAAAATATTTTAAAACACACATTCATTGTTTTATTTCTGGAGCAACACAGACTCAAAATCTTTTGCGTTCTGAAATTTGAAGCAATGCATAGCTTTGAATATCGTCAATACACTAATAAGAACCAATAGAATAGCATTTAACAAGCTTTCACACAAAGTGCTCAGTTTTTGTCTGAATGGTTCAATAATTACCTTTAATATTGGAAGATGTTTTCTGTTTTTCAAAAAGTTCTTTAGGGTGTCTTCGGGCGTCGCTGACTCTATTGTTGGGGGGATTTAGCCCCGATTGTTTCTAATCTTGCCCTGAATGTTTTGGCCTGGAAATACAATACTAGGAATTCAGTAACTGGTCGTTTAAAATTCGCTGCTGACGCTGTTGTATACGATGCTGACTGCAGCCTCTCTACCACACACGCCGAGTCTGACACACACACAGGCACGCAGTGCACACACATACACACATTGTTAAACTTGCCAAAAAACATGGTTGCGTGATGACGTCATACTCAAAACACAATATTTTGTTGAAGTTACTTCCATAGTGATAGAAGACATGCTTAAACATTTTTTGTAATATTGATATATCTAGTTTCATGTTGTTGCTGTTTATTTTTTATGCCTTTCGATGAAGAAGATCGTTTTATGAGGAATTCTTGTCATAATAGCAATGGTTTTACAGAAATAAGCAAACTTTAATCAGTGACCAAATGTAACTGCACACAAATTGAGCAAATGAATATGCCATTGAATAAGATAAGCATGAAATTAAAAAAAGAAGCACCAACATGTTGACAGAAAACATCTTAAATCTCCAGTGTATGAAATTTACTGGCATCAAGCCGAATTGCGTTTTCAAAAGCAGTTTGTCTACGGGCTACTGAGAAACAACATGGCAAATTTCATGCAAGGGGACTCGCGGTGTACAGTATGTAGATAGAAATAGCTTATTTTAAGGTAATAAAAACATAACCCTTCATTATGTAAGGTCTTTCTACACCTCTGAAGAAAAGTATTTTTTTACAATTTTGTCAATAGATCCTCCATTGGACCTTTAAGAAGTTCCCTGGATCAAAAAGACAGGACAGTTTCTATTCAGCGAGATATCCAAGTCAAGGATGACTCCTCTCAGGCTATCAGAAGCAATTCATGTCCCGGTGCATTGGCATAGACGGGGTTGCTTAAGAACATTTTCTCACAATCTCTTCTGTTCACCATCCTTCTTTAACTTATTCTCTGTGCCACCCTCTTTCTTTCACCGAACAAAACTTAGATGAGAGCTTAGTTCCATACATAAAGTGTTTCAACATATTATCACATACAGTGTTTACTTTTCTTTTGAAGAAAACGGCTTTTTTATGTCTTTGGATGATGAGAGTTTACAGCTGCAAAACATTTGTCAATTGAAATAGCACTGAGGCCAAAGACAACAGTTTGTGGTGATAAAAGGGGGCGGAGTTTACTTGGAATGAGTGGCACCATTTGTTGTTGCACTTCAAATAATGACCTGCTGGTTGCAGCAATTTTAGTATGTTCACACACACATTAAACCAGTCCCATTATTTTGACTATCCTTACATTTATATGTCACTTATAAGCATATAGAACCCCTTGCAGTGCAAGGGACACCATCTCTTTGACATTATCATACAGAGATTGATAGAAATTTTTAGGAAAAAAATGGAATATGGTGTTGGCTGCAGTCCAAATGTGATTATAATCTGTACACATCCCAGAGGAAGTTCGCATTGTAAATCTAATTTGCAGAAAATTATGTGGACAAGTTACACGTGTTGTGTTGGCAATTGTGTTGCTTAGTGACTGAAGTTCATCACCTTAACTAGCCAGAAGGGTTCTTAAGGTATCAGACACTCTTAATGAAATCCCACTCAATATGTGACGGCTTTTCCACACACCTTTAATAGCTGCTCACAGATGTGCCTCAGGCTTTGGGTAGCAGTTCCTCAACTCATTTTATATAACGCAGAAGTGCAACACAACATGCTTTATAAAAGAATATACAAGCATGCTAGCATGAAAGAGTGGAACAGAATAGCACACCCAAAATAAAACTATTTTATTTTTTGGAACAAAAAAAAGAGTTTTAAGAAATGTGTGAATGAAAGAGGACTGGGGTGCAAGGTCCAAAATGACAAAAAGCACCATTAAAGTAGGTCTTGCATAAAAGTGGATACTACCATATGGATAGTGCACATCATTCTCAGTCTTCAGAAGCCTTTCAAACAGACAGAAATTTAGGTTGTTGTTCGTTGAAAATATTCATTAAGGGACCACTACAATTGTTGTCAATTTGTACGTCCAACATAAAAAGTCATGTCAAGTTAAAGTTTAGAATAATATGACGATTACTTAATTATGATTATTTTTCATTAGGACGAGGTTTTTGGTGGGATTATAAATAACTAGAAAAATAATGAGTTTGTCAGTGTAGTGTAGTGTAGTGTAGGGCTGTGCACATGCACTGGAAACAAAGGAGCTGTTGGCTCAAGGTTCGATTGTTATTTATCCTGTATCCCATGCCCTCTCTCCAACCACTATATGCTCCTGTCTACTCTAAACTGTCCTTTACAAAATTAAAGTCAAAAGCCCTTAAACAAAATAAATAATAAAGATCAATATCCTAAAGGACACTTTGGTTATTTGTTTTATATCAAATGATTGACCACCAAAGTTTCTATTAAAAATAATATTTTGCATGACTACATTAAAGATATGATTTTGTTTTTTAGCGTTTATTGTGGGTGTTTATGCTAAGTGTGTATGTAAGTAAATGCTTGAAACTTTCTTAACAAATTCCAGATTCAATTTGTTCATACTACCCTTTATAGTGTGATCAATAAGTAATGGCAATATGTTTCTCCTTTAAAGAGACAGAAAAAAAATCTTGTTCCAAAATTGTAAAAAAAATGGTTATGATGAACACAGAGAGAGGAATTTGGAAGAAGGCTTTTAACCAAACCATTATTGGCCACCCGGGTACCATAGACAAAAGTGCCCCAGAACTGTTTGATATCCTACATTCTTTAAAATATCTTCTTTTGTGTTCAGCCAAAAAAAGACATTTCTAAAGCAATTTATGGTAGTCAATGGTGGTCAAAGACGGTTTGGTTACAAACATTTTTCCAAATATCTTTCTCTGTGTTCATCAGAACAAAGAAACGTAAACCGATTCGGAACAACTATATGGTGAGTAAATGAAGACAGAGTTTTAATTTTTGGGTGGACTGATCCTTTATAATATAAAATAATTACATTTTAACGTATAACATTTCATTTCTAGTCAAGACTGGAAATAGTAAATTAAAATTAGCTGCACAGACAATTTGCTTAAATTTAACAATTTAAGACATCAACATTTTTACACTAGTTACAATTGATATAGACAAAAGCTAGAGAGGTTACAGTTTTTACTGTCTGTTAATATCATTTCCCACTTTTAAAACATAATGTAGCGTGTTATACATTTAATGTATACATTAGCTTTAAGTTTTTATGAAACATAATGAAATTTTTTATGAAATTATTCCGACCTCTATAAATTCATTATAGTTTACTGAAACACCTGATTGTTTTCGAAAGACATGGATTATGAGTTATGACCCATTATTAGCTGTCAGAGATTTTGCAAAGACATAATGTAACAATTGATCTGAATCCATATGTTTCCTGAATTAATGATAAACGCATTGATTTCCGGACACATAATGGACAAAACATCTATGATGAACAGTCTGATGTTCCTGTTCTTTTCCCATCTGAACACAGCCAGGCAGCATTGCTGAGGAGTATTTTTGTGCTGCAGCAATGTACAGGCACCAGCGACACACAAGGTGTCATCACGACCACAAATCACTTCCTTGTGAGTTTCTCTTCCCTCCACAACCTCCAACCCCCCCGCTCTCTCATTCTCTTCCTCACTCTTTCTTTTTTCACCTCTCCAGCGCGCCATATAGGACGGAGTTAGTATATATCTCAATTAGAGAGCAAGGGTTGGGGTGGAGAGAGGGAGGGCCTTTGTCCATGCTGACTCCTCCCCCCAGTGCCCCGCACCGGCCCATTTAAAGTGAAAGGAGCAGCATAGTGCAGTCTGGAGCCCTGTCACTCAAAAGCCCTGCGGCCCTTTATGCAAATTAGTCTGTCTGTGGACTAGGAGGGTAGGGGGAAGCATGTCTGGATTTGTTTGTCATCCGTTATGCCCTCCCCTTCAGTTCTTCCATTCCATCGTCTCTCACAGACATACACACACACAAACATTGTCCTATATTCTGACTTTTTCTCTTTCTCACCTTCCCTTGTGCTATTCCTTGACACTTTTTTTCTCCTTTTTTGGTAGTTCTCTCTCAGGTCCCATAACCTGTCAGCTTCTGTAGGCCATGTGATGAGAATTTGTGACATTTCTGTGGAACTGGGAACCAGTCAGGTGAAGCGTGCTACTGGGCAGACTCTAGAAACTGGGTCGCATAAAGAGTGAGATTAGACGTGTGTGCGTGCATGAATGTCTGTGCACACGTATACTGTGCGTCCATTTTAAATAAAGGTGGAGATATAAGAGAAACTGTGATAAATATATATTTAAAAATATATGTTTAAATTAGAAGGTCTTGTGCACACAAAATGTTATCTTAAAAATATTGTCATGTGTGTTTTTGAACAAAATTACACTTATATAGGTCAGCTTTACAAATGTTAATGCATCTATTTTGGGAGTTCGTTTATGAAGCAGATGGACCATTTCAAAATTCCTTAAGGAGAATCACCACAACTGGTTGCCCACAGGTTCCTTTAACTTTTAGAAAACCTCATGTTCAGAATATATCAGTGCATCTCTCTGGAATACCTGTTCTCGTGGAATTCCAGGAAATATCAGACCAAGACAGACAGTTGAGACAAATGTAGAAACCGGTGACCAAACATCAATCATTTCCAAATCCTGATCACAAAAACACTCTCTGTATGTGTGCAATATCATAAGAAAGCAGGCAAGATTTCAAACAAATAAATAGTTACAAATAGCCCAGTGCTAGAAATGCAATATGAAAGATATTGTCCATATTAAATAAGTACAGCACAAAAAATGAAGAAAGGATTCATGTTGACAGAATCCAGAACTCATTTTTGGTTTGCCAAGATGTATGACAGGTACATTTTTTCAAGAGTACCTATAAGTCTTACCCTTTAAAACATGCAACAAAACGATAACTAAAAATACACTTCAAAGTTCAGTGCAACTGCTTTCGTCTTTATTTTCTTTACACTTTGTAAAGTCAAATACCACATGGGTTAGTAAGTTTGAGGAAGCTTGGAGTGAAAAAACTTGTTCCAGTGACATGCTGAAACTAGATCTAAAAGAGGGTGTGTGTGTGTGTGGTAACAGTACTTTACCTGTATATACGTGTCTTCTTTCACGCTTTGTTATCATGTGAGAGAGAACATTTAGAGCACATGGTCTGTATGAAACGATCAGTGCTGTTATTAGAATTTTTACTTACAACTAAACTTCAACCTGCAGACTCTCTGAGAGGGACTGAAGTCATGCTTTATGAGTCAGTCCTTCACATTATCATAGTCTCTGATGTCACCAGGTGTCTGAACTGAGATCCTCAATATCACTTGCATTTACCATCAAAAATAAAACCACGCTTTTGTGATGACTGTAGAAAAATTCCATTTTTGTTTTAACTTTTTTAGAGAATTGGCTTGACTCAAAACAATAGCATTTAAATATATTGCTGATGTTGTGCTGATTCAATCGCTGTTGTGTCCTTACGCAATATCATCAAGACATCACAGGAGATTTGCCCTTGAAATAAATGTCCTGCACATTGGCACATTGGTAGGTCTGTTAAATCACTGTTGAATGAAACTGAACACAGTTCAGAGACACAGTATAACCAAACATTAGACAAATATCTGCCTTTATGAAAACAGTTAATTCTATAGAAGTTGTCAAAAGACTGCTATCACAAATCTTAACAATATATATTTTTAATAATATGTCTATTTATCTTTTGTCTGTCTGTCTTTCTCTAATTGTTTGAGTGGTTTATGAACCTTTTTTACTGCAAGCAACAAGCTTGAACCCCACACCCCACTCCTCCGTAGCCATGGAAATAGTACCCAATCAGGAAACTCGGCATATGCAGGAGGGCGGGAATGACCACAAGCCCTCCTTACATCTTTCTCACACGCATAGTCATACACAAAACTCCTACACACACTACACTGACTCAAATGAGGGTACACATTTAAATGCATGGATATCAACCCTGTCTGGTCTCATACATTCACAGACACATTCATATAGCTAAACAGTGTGATGACACCTTTGTCTCATTCTTCTCTCTCTTTCTCTTAAACATGTGGCATTTGAGAATTTCAAGAAGTAAAGTGTAAAATCATTCATATTAATAATTACATATCAAATTTAAAACTATCTATCCCTGATAGCACACATATGTCTGGCAGACGTCTATTTGACGTCTGCATTTACAATATATAGATATATAGATATCTGCAATAGATAGTTTGCTCATCTGCAATACATATCAGAGACGTCTGCTGTCAGACGTCATATAGACATCTAGAAGACGTCTGTAAACTATTTATAATTTAAAATGGATGTAAAACTGCCCTAAGATGTTTAGCAGATGTTTTCCAGATCTCCTGATTTTTGGCAGACAACTCACAGACGTACATGTGATAGCTGGGTAGCAAAACTTTATTGCATATATTTAAAGGACTACGAATCTTTCATTTCCATCTAAAATTAATTATAAATGTGATTACTGTAACAACAGTTTCATATTTTATTTTTAGAGTATGTATCTAGTGGTTCTTGATACCGTGAGTAACCGAATAAGCACATACACAAATGGATGGTCATACCATTTCCAGGTCCAAACATTCTATCAGATACCATAGAGGCAAACAGCAAAAAATGTTGATGTACACTGATGCTTTCCAGACAGTGATTTGATTTCTACACATTATTAAAATATATTCTCAGAGATTCTATGGGACTGTGTAACAGAACCAGGCAGACGATGGGTTTGTATTTCAACAATATTTATTAACACACAAACGATAGGAAAACGGGTGAGTAAAGATATTAATGCCCATGACTGAATCGACTGAATGGTAAATACTGTCCTTGTATTGCAGGAGATCATGGACGCTGGGCTGGGATCCGTGGGAATGCAGCATGGATACGTGAGCCTCGAACTTGGAAGACTTGGAACACTTGGCAGACAACAAGGCGATAACAGGAACAGTAACAGTAACAGTAACAGTAACAGTAACAGTAACAGTAACAGTAACAGTAACAGTAACAGACATGGAAACTTCGGCGTGGGATAAGATGTAGGTACTTTCAGGTAAGTAACACATACCTATGGTTGAGACCACACAACGACTGAAGGAGTGAACAGTGCTTTTATACTTGGTCTGATGAGGGTGTTGACGAGGTGCAGGTGATCAGAACTCGGGTGATGGGGACTGCTGTGAGGGAGTGGTCTGAGCCTGGTGATTGCGTGACAGACTGCAGTGTACACTGAATTTTAATAAAAGTTTTGAAAAAATGTATGATGTGAATAAAAAGTGCCATTTAACGGCAGTTTACAGGGGGTGTGCAATGGTGTTTTACGCATTCTGACATCTTGACAATGTTTAACGTTTAACTTCTCATGCTTGGCATGGTCGACTTGACAGAAAACGATTAGGACATATGACGTAGTATTTCTGTTATCGATACACTACCCCAGCATTCATATAGGTTTTGGACAGTTTTTTTTCGAACATGAAAATCTGTTTCGAGACAACTTTTCTTGGTCCCTTAATGGAATATTCTCCCGGAAAAGCACGGCCACGCGTTAAACCGTCAGAGCGAGAAAAGAGTATGCCCACGTGTCAACCAAGGATAGCAGTTGAAGGACCATGCGCAAACGCCAACCAGATGGAGCAAGAGGGATAGAGAGCACTGCATTTGCAGAGTTCAGCTGTGTTTGTTTGTTTACTGCATTTCGGTGAGGAATGTTATATAAACGATGGATGTAATGCTGGATTTGGAGATCATTTGAAACTAATAGATGGAGTGGTCCCAGCACTTAAAGATGCCGTCCATGAACCGCACGTGGTAGGTGAAACTAAGACATATGTTTGTGTTTTGTTGGCAATGGGAGCGAGACATTTGCAAGCAGGACATCAAAGGACATTTGAAAGAAGTGTTTAGGAGGTGTGCACACACACACACACACACACAATATCAGTGTATTACACAGAACAGCTTTCACAGCCGAAACTTTTATTTGACCGTTGGTTACCGAATGTGTGTAGTGGAATTCTTATTACCAGCTGTAGTACTGTGATGAAAGTAGTTAAGCGCGTAGCTCAGTCAAATGTTTACGATCTCTGATAACCAAACACTTCTCCTTCGGCTCTTCCTCTTCTCTAAGGAAGGCCTTGCCCCTTTTTTGGTTTATTCCTTCGGGCGAAGGATATTAAAAGCACTCGGGATGGTGACATCATGTACCCAAAAAGTAGAGGGCTGTAGTCCTATTCCAGCCGTTCTCTGTAGAGAAAAGCGGATTGAAATCAGGAATCCTTGAAAAGCGCATTCTGTTAAATATTTTTCATTATCATTTTCTTGCTTGGAACTGAACTTTGAGCATTTTTCTAATTTTGCAGGTAATATTTATGCTGTAACAGCAACATTACACACTGACAACAGATTGAAAAATGTGATCGCGGGGAATGGGACCATTGGTTTTATGCAGTGGCAGCTTAATCTTTAAGAATCAAGTTTTTTCTCCGAAAGGTTGTTGGTTAAGGAAAACAGCCCTTAGCTGTGGTCACTTATGCTATCACTGTTATGTTATGTTCTGTTAAGTAAGTTACATTATAGCGCACTGTACATTTTTAAATCAACACTTTCTAATCACAATACAAATAATTCTGGTTCTTTCTTAATTCATAATTCTGTCCATAGTTAAAGGCAGTTTTGCTGTCAGTCATACTTCGAAACCCACCAGAGACAGAAAGACCAGAGGGGCCTCCTGGACCTAAAGCTCCTAAGACCTCACATTGGAACCCAGTCCCCATGCCTTGTAAACAGAATTGTAATTTCTCTCTATCTCCTGCCTAACACATTCTGCAACACCAAATATAGTTGACTATTTCCAGCTCCCCAGCTCTAACGCGTATCCTCCCCCTCAGCTGTCTTGCAATGGGGGCATCTAATCTGCTTTCTTCTTCACCGCTCGCATTGTAAACCAATCCAAGAAAATATGAAGAGTGTGGAAGGTGCGTGAATGAGAGAAATAAGAGCGATAGATGGTATAAAAATGAAAGAGGAAAAAGAAGGAGAGTGAGAGAGAAGGGGAGAAAAGAGAAGATGACCTAATTACAATTGCCCACAGTGTGAACCATCTCCCTTTGAAGAATATGAAAATTGCAAAGATACAAGAAAAGCTAAAGATAATGTGAAACACATAAAAAGAGAAGTATAGATTGAGTTTGCCTTGTTTTTGAAATCCTTATCACACATTCAGATGTTGCAGTCAAGTCCAATACGTGAAAACAAGTGCAAAATTATTGGTCATTCCAATAATGTTCCATTTCTAAGGTCTTGCTGTCTCCTTAGCACTTGAAATATGCCTCACTGCATTGGCAAGTCTGCATGTCATGTTTGGTGTTTATGTTGCATTTGAAGGAAATTACTACCTTGTTGCATATAGACAGATAAACACAACACATGCTGTGAGGGGTTTGAAAATGAAGAATGATAAATATGTTTTTCACATAGTTTTCTCTTAGCAAAATGTCTTAGCAAAATTTTGAAAAACAAGAATATATACAAAAATAAAAACAGCAAGTTTTCATGCCGCCCAATTTATAATATTTAAACAAACATGATTTTTAAAAAAAGTCTCATTTTGATTAAAGTTCTCAAAACAAATATTTTTAATTCACATGACATAACATTTTAATTTGTGTTTTTCGTTAAAATATTAAAGGCATAGTTCACCAAAAAAAAAAAAATTCTGTCATCATTTACTCACCCTTGATTGGTTCTAAATGTTGAACACAAAAGATGATATTTTGAAGAATGTAGGACAGCAAACAGTTCTGGGCCACTTTTAACCAACATTGTTATTTTTCATACTAGTAAATGCATCCAAAAACTGTTTGGTTACAAGCATTCGTCCAAATAACTTTTTTCATGCATTCTCTAATCCTATATCAACCTTGATTAGTTAAGTGATTCAAGGATAGATACCGGATGACTCTAAATTCATTCAAATAAATCATATAAAACAGCATAAAGTACTCCTAATAATTGACTAAAGTATTACAAATTTAAGAGAGATACATTAATGCATTCATTTTAAAGTGAGACTTTGAATTTTAATGTCAATTTCACTATTGTATATGTTGCAAGCCCGGTTTCAGAGACCTGCCTAACAAATAACTGTACCCTGTAAATACAGGATAAAATAATGAGAATGAGGAATCGTGTTGGTTCTCTCACATCTCTTCTCTTAGTGTGAGAGAAACACAGTAGTTCTGTTAACGATGTTCACTTTTCTTTGCACTTCTCTGTCCTGAATCTGCCCTGAGCTTTGCTTTGCATATCCCTTCGGTGTGATCTCTTCTGTTGGTTCCACCAGACCGAAGATCAGGTCAACTGGAAGGCGAGGATGTCGTCTGTACAACAGGAAAAAGGGTGA
Organism: Triplophysa dalaica; assembly: GCF_015846415.1. Lineage (NCBI taxonomy): Eukaryota > Metazoa > Chordata > Actinopteri > Cypriniformes > Nemacheilidae > Triplophysa > Triplophysa dalaica. The sequence continues at coordinate 20,737,692 of NC_079545.1, forward strand.
GTATCCTGTCAACTCGTGCCGTGTACAGTTGTAAGCATGCACAATTTGAGGTAAGTGATCCTTCCACCTCTCCTTTTCCTTGTCCGCCAGTGTTCTTAACATTTGGATAGTGCGGAAGAGTTTGTTCTCAAATTCACGCCCCTTGTTGTGATGTAATTTTGCTGGGTATCCGAAGCGCGGAATGTAGTCTTGGAACTGGCGCTCTGCTGCAGTCCGTTCTGACTTGTTCTTGGTTGGGTACGCTTGGGCGAACCTTGTGAAGTGGTCCATGACCACCAGAATATACTCATACCCTCCGTGGCTTGGTTCCAGGTGCAAGTAGTCAATGCATACTAGTTTCATGGGTGAGTGTGTGGTGATGCTACCCATAGGTGCTCGGACATGTGCGATGTGTTTCTTCTGTTTAATTCCTGGTCACATACCCTTCTATCTCAGCCTTCACGTACGGCCAGTAGAAGCGATCCCTCGCCAAGTGTCCCATCCTGTAGTTGAGCAGCTCAGGGGCCAGCTTCTTGTATCTGCTTGGGAGAACTAATTGCTTTCTTCCCATCGTCTTTCGATAGAGAAGTCCCCCTTCCACATGCAGTTTGCTCCACTCATACATGAACTTCCTGCTGGTTCCAGTTTCCACTCATACCCTCATTGGATTGACCCCATCAACTTTCCACTGCCTTACTTTTGAAATCACTTGGTCCTCCTTTTTGGCTGTGACCAACTCTTCCAGTCCAATTGTCGGCAACCCAGTATGGGACGGCTGTCCTACTTTTTCGACTGTGGACTTATTCAAAGAAGCGCTCCATGCTACATCCTTCTCTCTGGAACACGACTACCCTCCCAGGCCATTTGTACAACACTGGTAGGTTTCAATGTCCAGGGGAAGATGGGACAGAGTGTCGGCGTCAATGTTAACTCATTCTGGCCGGTATTTGATGTCGAACCGGAAGTCAGATAGCTCTCCGATCCAGCGATGGCCCACCGCATTCTGCTTTGCTTTACTCATCACGTATGTCGGATGGTTGTTGTCGGTTTACACTGTAAAGCGCTGGGCATAGAAGAGGTAGTAATTTTTCGCAGACTGGCCACTTCAAGGTCAAGAACTCAAGCTTGCCGCTGTGCAACCAATAGTTTCTCTCAGCCTTTGTCAGTATCCTGGACCCACACCCAATTACCCTCTGTTTCCCCTCCTGTCGCTAGTAGACAATCGCCCCTAGGCCCTCTACGGATAAGAACTGTTGAGGGGTCTCGTGGTCACATTGATTGGTGCACATCAATTCTTGAAATAGTTCTGTGCTGCTCTGATCTCCTACATGTGACTGTAGGAACCCCTTTAACTCATTTACTATCATGTCGTCTTTATTTATCGCCATGTCTTTGAAGATGCCGGGTTTAATGATTCTTAGCACACCTCTGACAATGTCGGTATCGTAGAAGTTCTCTCTGAGGCCAGCATCCATGTGTCTGCATACATTGTTATACGTGATGTCCGACGAGTGGTCACCAATCTGGCCTCCGCGTATCTTGAACTACCTGCTGAGGTCGTTCAGTAGTGTGCAGGGGTGGTGTTGGAATTGCGTTCCCCTGCTCTGCACTTTGGATCAGGTCGGTGTGTCCGGTAGGTGAGATGTGTTAATGGATTCTCTAGCCAAGTTCTTCATACTTTGCAAGCATTTTTTGCATATCTAGGTTTGTCCCAGATCCAACCCCTCCAGCACCCCCTAAGCTTGTGTGGTGTTAGTGCGATGGTGGTAAGTAGGTGTCGTTAGTAGGTAGTGTGTGTGAAGTATGCATGTTATGAGTGTTTGTGTCAATTTCCGATTTACCTACTGTATAGCAGTACCAATCTGTTTTGCTAATTTTACAGTCTCTTGCAATGACAACACTCCACTCATACCTTTATTCTCAGTCTAAAGTCATGATTTACTTGACATGAAGGCATCAATGTACTCGAAACAACCGTCACGGTCCTCTAGGTCCAGTTCAGATGAATCTTTAACTTGTACAGGCCCGGTGGCCTTGGCAATGTGGAACAAATAATCAGCCGGTAGTGTGATCAGATCTTTTCGGATGTAAAGAGTTTAAAGAGTTTTGTGACATTAGTGATTTTAATGAGGTTACCATTTTGCAGACCAGTAGAGCATTTTCTTTGGAGGAAAACTCAAATTCAAGACTCTGCTCCTGGCCTAGGAGGAAAACTCAAGCTACAAGAACAGCAGATTCTGTAGCACTCTTTAAAGGAGTCATATGGCACGTTTAAAACAAACATTATCGTTTGTTTTAGATGTAATGCTATGTGTGTACACTATCTATGGTTAAAAAATTGTGTATTTTCCACATACAGTGCATGTTTGTATCTCCTCTTTTCTCCGCCTCTCTGAAACGCAGAGATTTTTTTACAAAGCTCACCACTCTGGAAAGCAAGGTCTGCTATGATTGGCCAGTTAACGAGGCCAAATCTGATCCGGAAAATTAAGATGATCAAGTCGATACATCAACTTTGCCAGCGCGACTTGAGCAGTATGTAAAGGATTGGTACGTTTTTTTTTATATTATGTTACAAACTATAGCTAGCTGTTTTACCTTTTATATACGACGCTATAAAGATTTGCTGTTGATCAACCAATGTTACGCCATGTCTTGTCGTGACTCAACAAAGACAATAAACCCCATTATAAACACTGCATTTGTTGTGTCTAGTTGGAACATAATAACTGATTATTAGGACTTACGTGGTCATGTCTTCATTTGGAGATAACACAAAAAAACAACATGCGCTACAAACACACGACAAACTCAACACGTGTTAGTCTGTGCTGCACAGAAGTAGGGAAGGAAGGAGGCGGGAACCGGCCAACATTTAACCAAACTTCAATAAAAAATAAACAAACAATAACACAGAAGTAAAAGGCCGTAAGCCACCTCACGGTCGACTGCCGGCCACAAGAACATAAATACAAACTAAACATATGTCTGGCCCCGGTCCTCTCTCATCCGTGGTCCTGTCGCTCGTCCTCTTATGCTTCCGATCTCCTCCGTGAGAAATGCGGGACCGGTTGGGCACGGCTGATTCCCAATATCACTCACGCCACCGGCCCCACCTCACGGCTCTCGTCCTGCATTCCTCGTTACAGTCTGTAACAAAGTCTTTTGCAATGAAAATATACTTACAGGAATTGGAATTGCTCCACATTTTAACAAAATCTTTGTGCACAGCCGGCCTTGATCTCTCCCAGGTTTAATGAAGTAATCATCTGTGAAATGCGCTGCACACACTTGAATATTCAGATTTTACTGTTCTGGAACAGTAATGTAAATAAAATGTAGCATTCGTTTGTAGTCGTCTCATCTTTTGGAAGGGCAAACAAAGAGGCTTTCTTTTCACAACGAACACACAGGGCGTCTCCACGACATGGCTGCATCAGCGGTGATACAGTGAGATGTACAAGTACGCCCACCTTACTTGCATGTAGATTTGGGCGATCTTAGTCAAGTCATACCACAAAATTATGTAGATTTGTTGAGGAATTTCAGGCAGCTCTGGTTGAGGATTCGCTTTTAGATAGAATGCTTCTTTTGTTCCAACACTTGAAATTTTGCAATGTTATGTGTCTAATAAATGCATGGACACACCAAAGACACAGAAAAACTCGTAATCGCGCCATATGACCCCTTTAAAGAACGGCTGAAAACACATCTTTTCCATCAGCACCTGACCAATAAGTTCTGACTTCTATCTCTTTTCTCCTCTAAAAACTTAGCTTTGTATACTGTTTTATTGCACTTATGCTTTATGTTGTCCTTATGTTGTTCCGATTGCTTCTATTCTTAACCTCATTTGTAAGTCACTTTGGATAAAAGCGTCTGCTAAATCACTCAATGTCAATGTAAAACAGACTCATATCAAATCTTAATTGTTTGATCTGGAGGCATTACATTGGTAATGCTACAGCTGTGATTGGCTGTTGTTTACATTTCAATTTACTGTCATGATCTTGAGGTGAAACAAGGACCGAGGACCCAGGTGCAGATGGCGGGTAAGGGCAACACCTTAATAACAAAACAGGAAACAAAAACCCACAATGGGGTAAAACAACAAAGCACATGGGTATAAGACATGACATCAGGGACAAGGACTTATTACACCTAACCAGACTAAGACAACACTTGAATTAAATACAATATAACTAAACTACATTGACAAGAAACAGGAACTCACCCACATATGACAACACAATGAACCAGCACAAAACAGCAAACACGAGGCCATTATAAGGGATCAAAATCAAGAGGGGATAGGTGCGGGCCATGAACTAATAATTAGCACTAACAAGAAAACAAGAGGGCAGGAACAATGACAAGACCGGAGAGCGTATGGCGAGCCATAAGTCCCAAAATAGTCTCTCTCCACATAAAACATGGGGTTCTGTCATGATTCCGCCACTAGGCCAAGAGAAACACGACATGGTGCGGCAGAATCATGACATTTACATTTAGTCATTTAGCAGACGCTTTTATTAAAGCGATTTACAAAGAGTTCAGGGATCAATATGTCATAAAGTAGCAAGGAGGTTGTGAAAGTATGCCGATTTAGATCCAGTGATAGGAAAGCATTAGTGACTTTAATCTGATATGGGCTTCGACCAGTAGCCAGTGGAGAGAGATGAAAAGGGGTGTCACTGTGCTGCAGTGTTCTGAACCAGCTTGAGTGGTTTGATAGCCTTTGCAGGGAGACCAGCAAGGAGAGCATTGAAGTAGTCCAACCTTGAGATTACCAGGGCCTGGACAAAGAGTGTGCCACATGATCAGTGAAATAGGGTCTAACTTTCTAATGTTGAAAAAGATATTTTGGGATGACCCCATTGTATTTGCAATGTGAGAATTGAATTGTTCCTTCATGACAACATTGATGCTTGTTCAGAGTGAAACTCAAATAAATGGAAAATGGAAAAATGAAAAATTAAGTTTATTCAAAATTAATTGTTTTGAGTTTACTGTTATTATTTGTTTAGTGTTCTTAAGAAGTAACACGATTTTTGAGTTATCTTAACTTATTGGGGTTTACAGTAATTGTACCTTTGAGTAAGAGATATGAATTCAGTCCAAGCCATCACATCCTCTTACAACGAGTCATTTGAAAGTCATCTGTGACTTCCAGCAGTGAGTAAAATACCAATAGAGGCAGTGTGGCATGTAAACATAACATGTTGCTCTTCAACCACACAACCTTCAGCCTCATACAGTATGCAGTGAAGACATTGAAAATAACCTGTCTTAATAAGAATCCTAAGTTATTATTTAACACAACATTTAAAAGGGCTTTGGTGCCTTTAAATGTAGGTCGGTTTACTGAATAGAATGTGCAGAGAGAATCGAAGAGCACTTCCCTCCCGTTGCCATCCCTTCGCTATCTGTTTTCTTCCTTTGGCCCACATTTAAACAGAAAAAGCATAAAATATGCCTGCCATCATAAAACAAGGCATGGAGATACAGATAAAAACAACGTAGTATTATAATGTTGATACATCCCAACTAGACAGGTTGGGGAGGAGAAAAAATGAAATATTTAATGTGTTCTCTTCAACTTGACTGCATCTTTGCTGAGAGGCTGAAAATATCCAACTGGCTTATGTAAGAGCCTGTAGCCACTGTAAGGAGATAGAAGAATGGAGAGATACAGAGTGACAGAGAGAGAAAGAGAAAGGGGGAGAAAGAAGAGATGCAGAATGTCCCTGGTCTGCAACAGTGGTCTTATCGGGTTAACGCCTTCCGTTCTATTTCCTGCTCCCCCACTGCTGCTGGAGATTCATGGGTGATTGGTGCCCAACTGGATGAGGTTGTCCCTTCAGCCAAAGGCAGAGAAAAAGAATGAACAAAAGAACAAAATCATAGTATGGAGGAACTGATATACAGGGCAAGATGTCACATAAACAGACCTTTGATTTTATTGCAAAAAGGTGTCGTCTGTATTGCAACTTTTCTACTTAGAGATGAGAAGATTGTTTTAGACTGCTTTGTTCCATCTATAGACCAGAACTTCACTCATACCTTTTGTTACATGGACTATTACATTTTAATCAAGAACATCACCTTAAGATTTAGCTCTTAGCATCAGGTTCGGTTTTAATTCTCTAATAACTATCCATCAAACATGTGAAATATGGAACGCAAGATTTTTGAGTCGTCTTAACAACTGTTTTTACGTTTGGTCAAATTAAATTTGTTCATGCATGATTATTTTTTTTCCAAGTACAACTGAGTTTTATTTAACTTTGTTATATTTTTGGATAATACCTTGGCTCAAGATAGACCAAATACATTGGACAAATAACTGCACAAACACTTAGTAGCAGTACCGGCATGGCATCATGCACTTAGACCTGAACACTGAAAACATCAAACCTCAATCGTGACGACCAACAAACATCATTCATAATAACACAACTCTATAAAACAGACAACTAACAAAAGGCAACAACAAATATATATAATAAAGTCAGCAAACACTTAAAGAGTAACAATTTAACCACAGAATTGAATGTTCTAAGAATGCATGCTGGGAATTTTCAAAAGCTCTTGTTTAATGTAAAATTGTTTGTACAGTCCACAAAAAGAATCTTTAATTAGAGTATTCTGTAATTCTTTATACACAAAAAATAATACATTGAATCCTCCTACCGCAACATTTTGTTCAAGTTTTTTTTTTGGCTGAAATCAGATTTCTTTACTGTTCCTGTTTAAAGGGATTCATTTAGTTCCAATTCTATTGGAAGTTGTAAAATGCCTTGTTTGCAGGGTTAAGGGTCCAGGGATTTGTGACCCTGGACCACAAAACTAGTCATAAGTAGCATGCGTATGTAGCAATAGCCAGCAATACATTGTATGGGTCAAAATTATATATTATAAAATAATATTATCATTTTTCTTTTGCTCCAAAACTCATTAGGATATTTAGCATCATGTTCCATGAGAATATTTAATACATTTCCTACTGTAAATATATTATTTTTGTGAGTGGATGCAGCAAAAGCGCGAACAAAAGTGCCCGGAAACACGCCCACAAACTTTTTTCATTTTCAACATTTCGATTTAATCTGATCCTACTAATTGATGAATAATTATTTTATTAGGAGTTCAGATATTTTCATTACAGCAATGCAATTTAAACTGGTGTTTGTTTGTGTACAGTTAGGGGTTGCTGAGGTTTACATGTTAAAGGATAGTTAACATATTTTATGACTCACTGAAGCTCACATGCTGTAAATCAGCTTGTAAAATAGATTAATGAGTCCAGCCCCGTCTTATGAGTGCCACACAGATACCTTGTACTACAACCTACAACAGGCAAGCCATTTCCTTTGTAAATTATACCTTTCACTAAATTATATTGTTACATATTATTTGCTATTTTCATTGTTTCTGGGGTTTTTTCAGTTGTTGTTAGCAGGTAAACATTTACCAAGTATGCTGAAAAAAACAAAGTCTACCCAAAACTACCATTATACTTCTTCCTATAATGATAATCAATGGGGGGCAAAATCTGTCTGATTATAAGCATTCTTCCAAATATCTTTCTCTTTGTTAATCAGAACAAAGAAATTTATACAGATTTGGAACAACTCGGAGGTGATATCAGAATTTTCATTTTTGGGTGAAGTATCCCTTTAATGTGAACATGTATCCTTTTTTTGTACGCTGGGCAATTATCATAAATTCTTAAGAAAATAAATTCAGTCTCTCCTCAATAAGCTGCATGATTTGAACCATCTTTCAGTTACACAACAAATTTAGTATAAAGAAGAATGAAACAATACTGATGCTAATACCATCAAACCTAAACATTTTTTAAACAACAGATTTAGTGTTTTTGCCATAAATACAGTATGTATATATTCAGTTTTCTTATTTCTGGCTAAATTCTCAGTAAGCTAGAAAAAGATTCATGTCTTTGTGTTACTCCTCTGTGCTCAGTCAGTATGTGTCAGTCTTATCATAAAGGACCAGAAGCCCAATCATTGAACATTCTGGGTTTCACTGAGACAAGATAAACTATTTCAATTTTTAGGGCTAAAGTAGCACGTTGAAAAAAACATACAAACTACAAGGTCATGAAAATTATTATATTCTCTTATACTATATAGCATTATTTCACACAGTTATGTATTTTTTTTCATTTGATAAATTTGAAAGTAAATGAGGAAAGGTCATTTACACTTTTATAAAAGTAATAAAAGACATCTATAATTTTATTTTAGTCAGAGGAAAAAACAAATCCCACCTCTTACATAGCAGTATGTCAGTGTGTGACTGCATGTTCCTATACTGTTTAAAAGAAGACACCATCATAAATCTGCCACTGGAGGCACCAAACTCAATGCTTCTAAAATGTGTGTAAACACCTGACATATCCCTGAACCCACATACATTTACGCATTTGGCACAAGCTCTTTTCCAAAGTGACTTACATTGCATGATACTATAAATGTTTTGATCTGCAATCCCTTGTAACCCATGGCCTTGGCATCGCTAGCGCCATGCTCTAATCACGGAGTACATAGGAAGGCTGTATACATTTCATATACATGTAAAATGAAAATATATTTATTGGCATATGTTAAGATGTATGGATACTCTTTTGAATATCCACGAAAACACAATAAATCACTGCTAAAGAGATCATTCTATTTTATACATGAATACATTCTTTGCATTTTTTACACTCATAGATCAAATTGTGAATTTCATAGCAATGTGTTCAATTAGTATACCTCTCTTTGTTATAGAAACATGTGAACACATGACGGCATCTATTACATTGTTTTCGATGTGTTGCCGCTGTCAGTTGGCAGAAATATGCTCCAAGGCCACACCACTCCCTTCTAACAAGAAAACTGAGACCTATGTCATGCTTCATACAATGGGGAACCTAGAGAAGTCTTTGTCTGCTTACTGCCTACAATGGGATAGAGTGAACCATAGGTCCCTGGGCTATGTGAGGGTGTGGCAGACCCCTAAAAACATGAAAATGCTTGATCAGATACTGCAACACAAAACAAATAATTCCAAATAAAGATACAATGCAATGTGCTAATGTAGCAACAGCAGATGAGACACAGCATTCTTGTTTCTACGTTCAAACTATGTAACATTGTAGTTACGTTTATTCAAAACAACCTTTTGACTAACTTTGTTCAGTTATTTTTTATCAATAACCTAACTTACCTTTAGCTATACAGCTGTAGGAACGAAAGATTTTAAGTGATTGGAACTAAGGGTGCGTTCATATTTGTAGTTCTTTTTTTTGGATATTTTGGATATTTTGGATATTTTGGTCCGAAAAAAAAAGAATCCTGGTTTGCTTAGCATTCAGACTGACATTTTAAAAGCGAACCTAAGGATATCGAAACCTAACAGCTTAAGTATAAAGTCGCAACGTGATTGGACAGCATGCAGAGTTTACCGGACATCCAAAACAATGCTGTGTGCTGGGTTTTACATGCTCAGTGTATGTTGGGATTTTTAGCAAGCCGGCAACTTGCGAAGACCTCACGAATTGTTTAGAGCAGTCAAAACAGCGCCAGGAATTCCTCCGTGACACGTGCAAGCACAGATCTAATAAACACTGTTTTTGTATTACACATTTTATATTACTATACTATATCACTTCATTTTCGGGTCGTGTCTTATCATTTCCTGTTTTTGATGCTTTTGGTCCGTGTTGTGTTAATATTTCAATCCAACCGCACTAGAATCCGTTCGAAAGCGGACCTTTTCAGTGGTCTCAGCCCACTTGTTTAGTGTGCACCAGGGTTCGGGTGGCATCGTTCACACCTACACAAATATACTGCACTAACAGAGCAATTGCACCAATTGAGTAACAACCAAATATAGCATATGTGAACACACCCTAAAGATGTTCATTTATATTTATATATTCATGTGCTAACTTAAAATAATAGAACATTTTAAAAAAAGTAACCTTTTCAGATTATATTTCTCTCTTTCATCATTTTCTCATTTCTTATTTTGTTTTATCATGATGATATGAGGGGATGGAAAAATGTAAGCTTCAGCATTTATAACCTTATTATTGCCAGCGAGTCAATATTGCATTTGTACTGTGAACGAGCAGAATATTCTTAAAGAAACAAAGAGAGGAAGGATGAGAAAGATGAGGGATAACAAGCCAGAGCATAGTCCTTCCGTTTGTTGCTGGATTCGTCAAGGGCCTGCTCATACCTGTCTCATTTTCAGACCCTGCTGCACACCTGGCCTGGCCTCCCTTTTAGATGTCTCCTAGACACGATACAGCATGTAGCATGTGTACGTTAGGTGAGTGCGTATGTGTGGGCCAAATCTTTGGAAATATCCTTAGAAATATAGTAAAAGATGTAAAATCTGAATGTTGACCTCAATATTAGAAGAGCCTTATGAATAAGCCAAATCAAATTTACATGCAATAATGTCAGTGACTTTGAGTAAGAGTTAGGTCTAGATGTTAGAAGAAAAAATATCACTTAGTTTGGAATTCAAACAATTGAAGTCTATTAGACGATAGCCTGTGTGTGGGATAGCAATAGACACCTTGTGTGTGTTTGTGTGTGAGACACAGAGAGAGAAACAGTGAGGGGTCTTCATGTAAAAGGGAATTTCAGTATATTATAAAACACATTTTCATACCACATATTGAAATGCAGATATAACTGAAAAATTAAATTAAAATGTGTGTTGATGAATATTTAAAAAAATGAGGTTTTCAAAGGCTGGTTTAAAAACATTAGTTATACTAAGATGAGAAGTAACAGCTTCACAGAACGGCTGTTATTGATAAGGTAATTCAACTGAGCAGAAACCTCACGACAATCTGAGAGTCAAGCCGGACCTCTAGTGTGTCTCACAAAAAACAAAGTTTTTCCCTATCCCCTTCTTGCTCTCGCTCTCTGCCGGAGCCCCTCCTGGTGGGAGGGGTAACCCCCCCTGTGTCAAACTTCAAAGAGGAGATTGAGCTCCTCTTGCATTCATCTCAGTCTACCAGCTTAACCACCGAGTTCAAACAGCTCACCCACACCCTGTGAGCGGAGGACTGAAGGAGCTGCACATAGCACAGAAACATACTAACACAAACACAGGCAGACACATGTACACAAAGACGAATCCTACATGCAGACACATGAACAGACTTTGAATATGGGGATCTCAAGCGTGTTGCAGTCTTTTGGAACGTTTTCTAGAAATTGCTATGGAAAAAATAATGGGAGTCATTTTAATTATTTGACATTTAAGTGTATATTGCTATGATGGCCTTACACACATTGGCAAAATATCTATACAAGAACACAGTGACAGTGATAAAAATACAATTAAATGAAAGGGATAGTTCACCCGAAAATACCAATTCTGTCATAATTTACTCACCTTCGAGTTGTTCCAAGTCTGTATAAATGTCTTTGTTGTGCTGAACACAGAGAAAGAAATTTGAAAGAACGCTTATAACCAAACACTTCTTAGACCCCATTGAGTTCCAAGTAAAATTTACTTAAAATTTTTTTGTTCTGTTGAACACAAAAGAAGATATTTTGAAGAATGTAGGACAGCAAACAGTTCTGGGGCACGTTTCACTACCATTGTCATTTTTCCTACTATGGTAGTCACTGTTTAATTACAAGCATTCAAATATATAATTCTCTGTGTTCAACCAAACAAAGAAATATATATAGGTTTGGAACAACTAGAGGGTGAGTAAAAGTATTTTCCTTTTGGGTGAACTATCTCTTTAAATAAAAAAACTCAATAATGTATTAAAGGTATAGTTCAACTGAAAATTCTGTCATGAATTACTCAACCAAAAGTTTCTTTGTTTGGTTGAACACAAAAAAAAGATATTTGTAAGAATTATAGCAACCTATTATCTAGGGCACCATTGGCATGACAGCATTTTTTGGATGAACTATCCCTGTAATTAGAAGGAGAAACACATTAGATAAGTGATAACAGATATATTTAACTACTGTTAAGTAAAGCGGTGAAATTTTCTTCATGTGGGGCTACAGTTAAAAAATATATTCATTATTTGTAATAAAAACTTCTAAATTGTAATGCAAAACATTAGTTAGACAGCAGGTTTATATGAGAAAAGGAGAGCTTGCTAGTGCTACATTAAGTGCTGACTTCAGTGGAGTCTTACTCTCTGCCCTAGATTCAGGCAACCCACACCAGAGCTCTCCATACAGCAACAAACTTTGAGCAAATTGCTTTGGAAATTGAGACTGAGGAAAAGGGAATAATATTCAATTTGGGCAGTCATTAAGGACAATACCTGGTGGCTCATCTGAATGACATTAGTGAGGAAACAATTTACACAGACAGACAGACAGACAGACATACGGATGGATGGATGAATGGAGGGATGGATGGACGGACGGATAGACAGATAGATATAGACATTTTTTGAAAAAGTCTGTTCCTTACAGCACAGAATGTGGGGGCACATTATTAACAAGAACTTTGCAAACTCAGGGAGATTTTCTGTAAGAGAGACTTGGAAAGTACCCGCGCCCTCCCCTTTTCTTTCCCTCTTCTTTGTGAGAGAGAGCATGTGTGTTCGATTAACATTTGCTGGAGTATTTGTTTATGGAGTGCTCTCTCTCTCTCTCACTTTGGCCCCACCCTTGGAATTCTGGGTGTTCCATATTTCCCGAACATGGTTCTGGAATTCTTTGACCTGATTCCACCATCTACAAGACCGTGTCTCTATTTCTTCCAGTAGTTAAAAGTGAATGCATGTTACATAGATGCTCTCTATGTAATATATCACTTATATTTCTGCTGACAAATGAAAGGGAAGCTTTCCAAAAGTACGGTTTTGTACGCAACAGAACTACAACTACATGTCTGCATTTGATCCCCCATCTTCCGTCTTCCTCTCCCTACAACTCAGATATGTCTTGTTAATCCCTCTGGTTACAAAACTAGCGATAGGAAATACTTTTCAAAAATATCTGTTTGAAATCAACGAGAAACCAGAATTGACTTCAATAACTATAATATTAAAATAATTAATTACAAATAATTAAACACCCATGTTAGTATACATGTCTAAAACACCAACAGAGTGAAAGCAAAACACAAGAATAAATAACAAGTCCAGGTGTCTACAACAAGATAACACATTTCCCTCCCATCAGACGCTCTCTCACTCTCACCCTCATGTGCTGTACAGTAATAAACGTTTAAGTCCAACTGGGAGAGTGACAGAGTGGACACCAGTAGAGGGGGTATATGAAGAGTGGACTGCCCATGTATTTAACCCATGCGCCACTTCCTGAGAAGTGTTTCCTATAGAGACGCTCCCTACAGCTGTAACTGTAACTGCACACTGTAGGATTTTGAAGAAGAGGAGGCGAATTTTGTTTTACGTGTATGGGGGAACGCTAATATATGAGGAACAAAGGTAGAAATATATGTTAAATATAAAAGAATTATTGTAAAAAGACATGATCAATTCCTAAAAGAGCATCAGAGAGTAAATTAGATTCTCATAATTAGGGCACTGAAAGTTTATGTAATATACAAATCATTTTCATGTAATATAAAAATCTTTGTCCATGCTTCTAATTTAGTTTCAGTAAGTTAAACTGTGTGTTTACATGCATGTTTAATTTTGTATTTGGGATGCATATAGATGCATATGCATTTATAGGAAAACCATAAAAATTATTTAATCGTTTTTTCTTTTCGGTTATTTTAATATGACATTTTTAATAAAGCAGACTTTACCCTTATTTTGTTGGTTCTTATATTCAACTCCCTGACACACACAAACACACACACAACAGTCTAGCACTTCAAGGGAAATGGGCCCTCTGCAGGAGAGCATTAGTAGGCGAACCTCGAAATCAACGCAAACTGTCGCCACAGCTATTGGATTCATGACGCACACAAGCTGAAGGATAAAAATAGGGCACACGCTATGCTCTTGAGAATGCTCATCTAACTCACACTTTTACGACTGCTCGGATTCCAGTGGAAACGGACCGATGTTAGTTCGTGTTTTGGGAAGGGAAAAGGATATTTACAAAGAGTTGCGCTCATTTCTTTGCTTCTGAAGTATTGCGTGCAGCAAGCTCAACCTCTGTCTTCCGCTGTCAACCTGCAGCGCGCGCACGTGGGCGAGCTCGCGCACGCACCGTTGAGCTGGAGGGGAGGAGGAGGCGCGCAAGTAAAACACGTACTCTGACATGAGCAACAATAGGCTTGTGTCGCTGCCGCAACTGAACTTATTTGATCGATCTAGTTTTAAAGTCAAAGTTTGTTAGAAATGTTTGCTCTGAGCGTAATAAAAACCTTTCTACAGGTGACAAAAGCACGTTTGAGTTTTTGACCAAGCTTAAACATGTGAAATACTTTAAATATATATGTTTATAAGTGTGTTTTTTGTTTATATGTGATTTTATTTTGTTACATTATTCTGGAGTGCGCACAAGTTATGTCAACGCGCGCCCGCACCTCAGTCCATACATCCACTTAAAAGCCATCAAAAATGCACCCCCCCCCTCGACTAAAGAGGGTAGTGAGAAGATTTTTTTCTTGCACTGTGGACCTCTTTAAGATAACCTCGTTTTAATCTGTCCCAGATATCACCTTACTTTATGAATGATGCTTCAAAATTCCTTGTAGTTTTAAAATCCTTATACTTTGCACTATACCAAGGCTGCCATTCATGTAAAAATCAATGGTATTGATCACCAGATCAAGGAGTCAAAAACCTAATTCTAGCTGTTAAAACAGGTAAGGTTGTGCATTATATGGTCTGCCAAGTTACCTTTGTGAGATGTATGCTAGACACGCCAAAATACAGAGTAAAGACACATAGTAGAAAAAGTCCATCAAGTATTTCTAAATAATTAAAAATGTATTCATTTAAAATTTGATTATTTGGTAGACTTGACAGATGTTTTATCCATATATCATGATTGGAAATACAATCATAGTTGTATAGCAACAAAACATCAAACATCTGATAATTTAAACATGTTAGAAAGTGTTAGTAGAAGATGGTTCAACCACTTTTCATATAAACTATATATATTATACTGATAATATAATTAATATATGCTGTACCTGAAGATTACTACAACATTAGCTTGGAAACGGCCATAGGGCATCCCTAATGCAATGTGTCCATTATAGAAGATAGTCTTTGGGCAAAAGCCTAAAGACTAGGGAAGGCTATGTGTGTGTTTGCACTTGTGCTTTTGATAAAAAGAGAGTTTGTGTGTGCGTGTACACCTGTGTGAAGGAGAGATACAGCTCCCTCTCTCTTTCATTCTCTGTATCTCTCCAGTCACCCCCCCCCCCCCCCATCTCTTTGGTGAACACACCCTCAGTCCGTGGCATGCAGATGAGTCTCAACAGGTTACAGGAAGCTGAAATTCCAGAAGAGCTTGAAAGGCTCAGACCAGAGAACTGAACAGAGGCTTTTCAATGAGTTAATTTGTCACATATGGCATCTACTCATAAGAAAGTCGTTTGGTTCTCTTGCAAAGCATCTCAACAGGGTCAGATGGCTTTAATGAACTGACAGTTAATGGTGTTCTGTGTATTTTCTTTTACAATCTATTATCAACTAACATATGAGAAAGTAGCTTATAGAGTTTGTTAATCGACGTCACGCCACGTTCAATGTTGCGCCGTCTTGGGAGGATGGCTGCTAGTGCGTTCAATGCAGTCTTTTGTTTTTGTAGTTTAATTCGAAATATAACTGTGGTAGGTCAGTCTTGCTGTGTTAAAACACTGCAATCGCATTATGTAGAGTTGTTCAGGAAAAGACCATGTTTCCTTCACTTTTGATTTCTCCATATATCAAACAAAACAAGTAACGGAACATATCAAAACAATAATAGCAGTCGAGTATTATCCTCCCAAGATGGCGGCGCCACAGCAACATAGGGCGTGACGTCAGCTTCACATTCTTTGTTAGCAACCTATCTGAATAAATAACAGTTTAACATTATCATTGTTTAGGGGGAAATTTTAATTAGTGAAATAATAAGTTGTGATATTTGACTGTTCCTCGCCATAATCACATTATATGTGTTCTTCCAGAACCAATGCAAACAGAACAATTGTCCTAAAGACTTTGGAGGAAATCAGGCTACTTTCCGACTGTTCACTTGGGCACAGCTTGCTTTACGGGAATAGAAACATGCGGGGAGATACAATCATTACCATGGAAACCAATCTTGCCTGAGGAGGATGGGGAGGTAAGGACAAGTGGTTGCCATAGAAACCGCACACATCGCTCAAGCTCAGAGCCCTCCCTTAGCGGACTGACGTATTGCAAAGGGGGTCGACGACTTTAATTGGCCGAAATTCAGCCTCAGGGCTTGACACCTCCCTCCCAACACAGTTCGTGCTCTTAAAGGGGAAATAAAAAACAATTTATGAATCGGGACTAAAAATACATCAGGTCAGTATACATCAAAATGCTGCACGAAGTTAGGATATTATTTCGCATTTAGCACAGTGTCGTAGTTTTCGGCACACTGCGTATACACTAAGCGTTGCAAATTTTTTTAAAGTGCATTGCGCAACAGCCAAACGCAAGGGACATGCTAGCAGTTGTGTTAGGTGTAATATATTTCTGTATTTTACCGCAATAAAAAAGACTTCATATAAAAGTTCGGCTCTCAGATTGTTAACATAATTTCTCTAAAAAATAAATGGTAATAAACTAACTTGCAAGCTCATGTGCATTATTAACGTTTTATTACTTTGGCATAAAATGACGTGATCTATCACATTTATCTTAACCGTGAAATGAAATAACAAACGTAGGCTAGTTGATTTTTTATTATAAGCCATAATGATATTCAGACAGAAGCATCTTACCGTGAAATTCACCATCGCGTCATACTGCGAGTCAAATCTACGAGACTTCGATTAAGAAAAACAAAAAAACACGTTACAGATCAGTGCACTTGCCTCGTAGGTTAGCTTCTTCATTCACGCCTTTTTAAATATTTCGGAATACATCAATAGCTGTATCAATCACGCTATACAAAGATCATCAGGAATGTCTACTTCAACCTAGAACGTATGGTGGCGTCCGACACAGTGAAATTGCATCTTGCGATTTATGTTAAGTTGATTACTTTTCCTTTAAGTTCAGAAGGCATCCATCTGCCAAGCAGGAAAAGCTCCGCCCTAAAATTTCACCCATGGTCCTCCTGCCACCGGAATGCCCGCGAGTGTCCTGAGCAACGCAAATCACACTTCAAATCCCATAATGCTCCACCTTTCAAAAAAGTATTTCATTGACGCTTTAAGAAGGGGGATTGTAGTTTTTATTTCCTCAATTGAGAATAAAGCTTAAAAAATATTGTTTTAAATTGTATTTGCCTGTATATGGTGTATTATGTAGGCATACTAAAGACAATTAAATAGAAGACGCTGTGTAATTACAATTTTTTTATAATTCTATAATAAACATTTTAATGATTTTTTTGGTATTCTAAATCAGACTAATGTTTAATTAATAGCCTACATTCATAATATACAGTATCTGATAGTAGTCTAGGATGATATCTACTTACCCTGTAAAGACAAAAAGAAAACTATGCATGAAATATAAGCCTGCTTGCATTTAACCATATTAATGACCATATAAATACCTTACAATTTACCTTCAAGTGTTTGCATTGTTGTCGTATAAGTGTTTCATAACCTTTTTTACTGCCTAAAGAATTGTTTAGGTATGGAGGAATCATATCACTTATTACTGGAACAGATTTTTTTTAACTAGACATCATATACTTGGAAACTTTTTGAAAGTTTCAGATGAAAACACACTAACTGATCAAATCGCAGACTGGCACAGACTTTCTGCAACAAGTCCAGAATGAAAATCTGGGCAAAATCTGAGCAAAAGTCTTGTAGTGTATTTAAGCATTTAGAGTATATCATAGAAAATATAAAGCAGTGATCACCTCCACTGATAATAAAAGAGTAGATTATTTGCAATACCTTTTTATGATGAAATGCACATTTTCTTGTGATTATCAGAGAATACATTTTCTTTCTAAAGATGAACGTTTTATTGACACTGACCTCTATCACAATTGGAGAGATACCATCAACTTATGATTCGCTATCGCTGGAGCAGTTTACCGTTTACCAATGAGGCTAAAAAATAAGGAAACATGTTGTCAGGAAACTGCTTGACAACTCATACAGTCGTGATATTGAGCTCTTCCATTAATAGCTAAAACTATGTCTTTTTTCAAGGATATTTGCAAATATTAAAGACAGTATTTACAAGAAAATGTATAGATAAAACTGCCGGAGTCAAATTTATTTGTGGATTTTGTTTCAGTGATTATTGTCGTTTCTTAATATTGTTAACTGGGTCAAATAATAAAACAAAAAAAGGTGCATTCTTAAAAAAATAAAGGTTCCCTAACACTCCAGTTGGTTATAGTATAACGTCTACTGACAATTGGGAAAGAAAAACTTTGTTCTTTTAGGAATCTTTGACCAAACAAGGGTGTTCGGTTGCATCACTGCAAAGAACGTTCCTAGCACACAATGTTTTCAAATGTTTTCAGTTTTGGTCATTTTGCTAAGTGTGACACAAATTGAAGGAGTTGACCAAGTCACTCTTGTCTCATACAATGAAATATATGTTAAATCTAAGGTTAATGAAAGTCACCTTCAAGGATTAATTCATAAACTATAGGTTCTGTACTGTTCTGCGTACTAATGGTCCTAAATTATTCTCAGCTTATTTTAAATTGTGCTTTTATCTCATTTTCTATTGACTGTTAATAAAAGTTATTTCATTTTGATGAATAACAGTTAAAATGAAATAACAATTGGTTTCTTGCATTGGCCATGTGGAGGGTTAAGAATATAAGGGTATCAATTCTAGTCAATCAGAAATAAGGAAAATTACAAAAATGTTTACAGATTAAAGGTTTAACTCATAATAGAAACCAGATTAATTGTAACCCATTCATTAGCTAACGAGTCTTTTATTGTGCAATTGACACTGGTTACAATTACTGGAAGGGGCATTTGTCTTTTTCTCCACCCTCCTAAATGTGAGTTTGCTTTGAAAAAGCAAACGTGAGAAGGCTTAACAATTCCACTGTAGTTTCTGTAGGGAAAAATCAGGTTTCTTCATCACTAACATTTAGGGTTAGCATTTT
Source organism: Triplophysa dalaica (assembly GCF_015846415.1). Lineage (NCBI taxonomy): Eukaryota > Metazoa > Chordata > Actinopteri > Cypriniformes > Nemacheilidae > Triplophysa > Triplophysa dalaica. The sequence continues at coordinate 20,756,894 of NC_079545.1, forward strand.
GAGGGGAGCAGATCAAGATTCTTGTTGACTATAGAGCCTCATCATAAATTTTGTTATATCAAGTAGGAGGTTGGTTGATTCTTAAGTCCCTATGATGCTTGTATAGTGATAGATAGTGAAATACATATATAACATTTAGGTGGACACCCATCTTTAAAGATGCTGTGGAGGTTATAAAAGGAATATGAAATAGAGCTATATGTGTCTAAAAAAGAGGGGAGGCATCACAATCCAGCTTTGTAAATTTCCTTAGACCAAGTTAAATTTCATTAGGGCTAAGTCTAAATGAATTTGGCAACATAAAAACCAGGTAGCCCAAGTAAGAAAGTTACAAGACAACATGAAGCAGCAGACTCAAAGTTAAGGATAGCTAAGAACAGTATTTTGACACTTTCTGGATGCCAAATTTAGTAAAATATCATCATAGTTAATATCTCAAATAATATAACAAAACTTCTGTGTACTGGAAAATATTATTGGATGTTTTATAATTTAGTGCAGTCATATTAATAAATTGTGGTTAATAAAATATGTGTGCCTTAATTGTCCCCAAATATCTTTGGGTCCTGATATAACAAAGATGTTCGTAGCTTTACTATTATTCCCGCTCAGAACTTGGTGAAAGTAATATGAGGTGGGTGGATGCACTGCTGCACAAATATGTGTAGCATGAAAAGGACAAAATTGACACAGCACTGGGAGATTTATAAGGTAGTCAGTATAAACTGTTCACTACTCAGATCTGAACATCTTAGTTCGCATTTTCTGTATAATGCAACTGTATCTGTATGTATTTCTTCAGTGTGCATTTTTAACCTCTCATTTCGCCGTCTTATCTCTCAATAGTTAAATGTTACTGTTATTGTAATTTATTGTATCATCTAAAATCCTTTGTCAATCACAACAAAATATAAGAAACTGTGCTTGTGATCTAAACAATGTCCATTAGGATGTAGTAGTGTCATAACATATTAAACTATATTAATATGACCTTTACAAATAAACTGTTACTTCAACTTCTTTATATCATAATTTTCTTTGTTTATTCTTCCAGAAACACATATGCTTGTAATGTAGTTTTGGTAGCCTATGCTGGTTATATATGCTTATTGATATTTTTGCTGTTAGTGGATAGTGAAGATTTGGATGTTCTGGATTCTAGGCATTGTTAAAATGCAGAGCTGTAAACTTCAGCACTCACTAGAGAGAGAGAGATAGAGAGAGGGAGGGAGGATGATCAGGAATATCTGCATGGTTCTGTCAACACCACTTTGATCTATTAGGGAATACAGAAGACATTTCACATGTACAGTACCTAATTTGAGCATTATTTTCACCATTGTGGCAACATTATACATCATAAAAAATCTTAATTACAGTAAAAATCCAGGCGTGGAACTGGGCAGGTTTCTTAGGTATATCATAGAGTAGGGTCATTCAAATGTACTTTCTAAAAACATAGTCGAGTTTAAATGTAAAAAGGAAACAAGTTTCTATAAAGATGATGAAATTTATGACACAGTCCTTTGTGAAAGTCTGGAGAATAGTATGTTCTACAGCTCTGGATCCATCAGTTTAACAGTATATGCTACATGTAACTTTTGACTTTTGATTTTTGCTTATTTCTGTTTACAAACTGGGCAGATACTTTTATCTAAATTAACTTACATTCAAGTAAGGAATTGAACTCATATGTATTAGCTGCCAACGTGGTATCAGATACTGTTAGTATCTGTGCTGAGATTATAGCTTCTGAGCAAACTTGAACATCTTTGCAAATATCAACCCAGATGATCAAATTTATATGGAACCGTAACTGTGTTTAAAAACTTCACTTTCTTATGTTTATTGACATAAAATGTATATTTTAAATGTATTGTTTATTTATAATGTCCCCAATGATATTTAAACATACTTGAACAAAAATGAACAATTTTAATTTAAACAACAAATTAATTATTCGCAATATTATTATGTTCACTTCACAATGGATATCTGTATTCATGTCTTTGTATGATTTATATTCAATAGGTGTAGATAATTACTACATATTACTATTATTAATCTGAAGTTGAACCATCTGTTATATCTATAGTCGTGATTGTTTACGTAGTCTTTCTCTTAAAAATGTACATTAACCAAGGTTGTATTTATTGCTATGTTGTTACATTATGTTTAGGTTAAAATGTTGATTTCTAAAAAGTACATTTAATTTGACATTTGTTTGATAAAAACTGTGAGGCAAGAGTGTTTTATCAAATACAGGGCGTTGTTCAACATAATGTTTAACTTACTCTTTTTAAAACTTGTACCTTTTACACAAATTATTTCTGTGAATTTTTTCTCATCTCTCAAGTAGCGCACATGACAAGACCGCGCACTCCTATGTACATTGCGCCTCATGAGAACATTCCAGTTTGGTAAAGTCAGTTTGGAATTTGAATAGCACAGAAGAACCGCCTATTTCTGATTGGACAAGATCGAAATCTATGGGTGGGATTTGCTTGCCACTCAATGATATTCTCGGGCTCTGTTTGGTTGAAAAAAAAGTAGGCGGAAACTTCTTCGCCATATATATACTATGGCAGCAAGCGCAGGCTAATGATTGCCTACGATCTCATGTAGAGGCAGAAGCGACCGCGTTCAATGTTTCTCCATAGGGCTGACTTAAGTCTGCGTCCCCGAACGAAATATCGTGATTCTGACTAAAATAAAGTTTGTTTTCTCCGTCGGAGAGGTGGGAAAACATCACGACCCCAAGCATGATCAACACCATGGAGTGTGCAGTGGATGCACAAAGTCTAATTTCAATTTCTTTACGGAAAATCCACAACTCCCGGACGCAGAGAGGGGGAATCAAGCTGCATAAAAACCTACTAGTCTCATACGTGCTGAGGAACGCCAGGCAAGTGTACATGAACGAGAAGTACGCGGAGATCTACAGGATGCAACAGTACGAGGAGGTGATGACCGTCTGCAACGAGATCCAGGAGCTAAACCCCCTCGATTTGGTGGAGGACTGCGAGGAACAGACGGTGGACTGCTGCGGTAGCATGAACGAATCGCCGAGCCTCTGCGGCGCGCTCTTGCCCGTCAGTCACCAAGCTTCCCCGGTGCAGCACATCCAGCCCACCAGCGCGTGTTCGGTGCCCATACCTCTCCGAAGCGAAGAGGTCTGCAAGTCTCCGGATCCTTCGTTTTACCGAAGCTGTTGTGCGGAAGCCTACCCCGTATCCAACTGTGACTTTTCGCCAGTAAATAGCATGCACTGCAACAAAACTACAGTGCTTGATTTGGACACGCATGTCGTTACAACAGTAGAGAGCGGGTATTTGCATCAGGACTGCTGCGCTTCGCTCCAACAGTGCTGCCAGGGCGCACAGAGCCCGGCCAAGAAACGCAAGCTTGACTTTGGTTACTACGTGTCCGAGATCGAGGAGGTACCGGATTTTACGCCATGCAAAAGAGCGAAATTCGAGGACTCTTCATACGCGTGCACAGAGCCACTGGACACATCGAACATTTCCAATCTCATCTCGATCTTCGGATCGGGGTTTACGGGACTAGTGAGCAGACAAGCGGACTTGGAGCAAGCCTTAAACGGACAGTTCTGTAGCAAACAAGCCCTGGCGAGTTTAGGTGCTTGGACGAGAGCTATTGTAGCTTTTTGACTCAGTGGTTAATGAGAATACAGATACTTTACGAAATTGTACAAAGTCTAAGACAAATTTGACTTTTATTTTTGCAAGAAAGTTATTTAAGCGTTTTTATTTGGTTTGTTTTTAGTTTCGTTTTATGGGGTGAGACGAACAGTGGTTGTAGCCTGCCACTCGTGGTTTATCCTTTAAAACAAATGTCGATGTTACACACGTTTTAAAGGTTGAACTAATCTAACGAAGTTGATTTTCGTTGCCTTAAACCCACCGCAGACTGCTAGCTAGGTATGGCCACAAACATGGAAAGTCTTTGAATGTTTTGCTCGAGGATTGTTTCTGTTTCCCCCTTTTCCCAGTTTCTCTCACAAGGAACTTTTACAAAGATATATTGTCAAATGACATCACCCACGTAATGTTGGGAATAACAGGCTGCAAACGGAATAGCCTACCAGTGCACAGTGTTCTCAGCCATCAAATAACACGTTTATAACATTTACCGTACCAGTTTCAGTAAGAAAGGCTGTAACAACAAGACTATCTGAGCTCGTGCTTGCGGAAATGTAGAGCTACAGGAAGAGACACAGACTACATTTGTTGTATCACATAAAAGGCAATCACGTAGGCTAATGAAGGTGCAATATTTTAACCCTCACCCTGTCTAGTTTGTTGTTTTTCTGTATTATGACATGTGTTGTTCAAAGTGGCAAAAACTGGTGCGTTTTGTTGACTGCACTAACCTACAGCTCCAGATCCTCTGAGTATGTTTGTAGTTCGCCTATGCCACTCACCACACTGAACGTTGGGGCCATTAATTAACACTACAACTCCCATAATGCACGCCGTAATGTTATCAGCCAGAAAAAGTTGATTAAGCCTTCACAGTAATTCATGATGCCAGCATTTGCTTGGTTTTGTGGGTTTGATTTTATTTTCTACAAAGTTAGACCTTTTGTTCTAAAAAGGCAATCTCATAAATTAGCCATACGTCCTCACATTATATAAGCACTATGTGTACTGAATTAAAGACGTTTTCAGACGTATTCTCCATATTTTGTTGGTATTCTTGTATTTTTGTGCATATTAAATTGTATATCACCGGGTAAAACTGTTTTAGAAGGTATTTGTTTAAAATTTATAACCTTAATAAAAAATGAAACTTACTTTGATTTGCCTCTGTTCCTCTTATGCACCATTTCATAAACCAAGAAATCACTCACAGCTGCCTTGAAATGTAGGCCTTTTGTTGTTATTGGGAGCTTTACATTACATATTAGAAATGTTATTACAATATAACATTTAAATGGTTGTATACTTGCACAACATCATTTGTACAGCTGTTGCTCGCAGTGAGATTTAGTTTGCCATATGCTTTCCCTCGCTGTTTTGAACATCTAAGGTAGAATTCATATAAGCTGGTACAAAACCAAATAGGAAGAAGCTCTTTAAATTGACCACAAATAAGTGTCTCAAATGCATGGGCAAACTGCAATCCCAATTGAATATCCACACCATTGTTTACCTGTTGTGGAACACGTGAAATTTAATTTTAGATGTATGCCATGGCCAGTGGGAATATAAAATTGTAACCTGCAGGCCAAGAATAGGCAGACTAATGAGAGGAGAGTATTTTCCAAATATGAGAATAAGACCATTAAAAAGCTAAAACATGGTGTTGAAACAAAGATCATATAAACAAATGTGTAAAGCAAAGTTCTGAACTGCCCTGAAACAATCTTAGTTTACACTGTATTGCCTGAGACACATGTCACGTTCTGTTGGGGGGGCACTGTGTTCAAGGCGCGCTCATTTTTTAGACAGAAACTGTTGCTAAAGTTGCAGGCTGTGTTATCTCTGCTGTATGCCACATGGTGGTGTTCTTCAAATCAATGAATGAAGGTATTAGAGCGCCTATGTAGCGGCACCTCGGGCTGACCTCGAATCCGCTGCTCCCTGCAACCCCCTCCACCCCTCCCCTCCCTGTCCTCTCTTTGGTCTCTCTCTCTCTCTCTCTCTCTCATCTCTAGCCGAAACCTCTCGACTCCTCTCAATCTGAGATACCGCAGTACACCCGACACATCAACGTCCAACGTACATAGGCTGTTATCAAGTCGTTATGTTGGCTATTTTCGACGAGTAATTTAGCTGCTTTGCGGATATTTAAATACCGCTGGTAATTCGGTCGCACGGTGTAGGCTATTATGTATATTATGGCCAGGCATCGTAAAACCACGCTAATGTGTAATACGGTGGAATATAGTTTTGTTTCTGTTGCGAGAGACACGTCTGTTGAATAGCCGGATGATTCAACAATGTTAATCAATTTCGGCAATGCATCGAGTGGAAAAGCGTTTTCTTCATTAATGATCGGATCTGAATATCTGCGGAAAATGTCTAACATTGCTAAATATATTTTACAAAGGCGTTAGACCTTTTGTACATTCGTTTATTTTTTTGTCGGAAAAAGTACAACGTAGTCTATGGTGTATGGCGAGCTCCTCCGCGTGGCGACGGCGGGAAACGCTACCGCGGGAAACGCTAACACAGATTAATGAAGATATTTTCTCATTTAACGCCAGATAGTAGGATCCGTGCCCCATCAATTATACACCAATGAAGTACATTAAACACAGAAAGCGCTTGTTCCGTTTACCGGTATACATGAAACATTTTAAATATGCCTTTTGTTTACCCAGTTCGTTCCCATAATGAGCAGCTCAATGTGAAACGGGCTAGGTTAAAACATCAAATACATCAAAAGGCACGACTTCAATCTTATCTCATCTGTGCCTGTTGAACTCAGCAGTGGAGCCTGCGTTTGAATACAACTGAATAGGACGGGGGGGGGGGGGGGTGGAAGGGTAAATTCGACCGTTTGCGTTTGTGTCAATTACTCAGCAAGCTGTGCTGAGTTTCACAGGGAGGCGGTTGGATGACAGTGACTGGGCAGATGCTGAATTTGCCTTCTTTATGAAAATGACTCCACTCAAAATATAAAGCCTTCTGTGCTCCTACCTACACTGTATCTGATGTTACACAGCACATTACTGTGTAGATTAAAGATTTTAAAAAATCTCAATTTCAACAACAAAGATATATTTACATTTATGCATTAAGCAGACGCTTTTATCATAAGCGACTTGCATTAAAGCTTAGAATTTTATCTGATATCATCACAGAATTTTCCTAGAAATTCAAGGAAGTTCAATTATTTGTAGCTTGTATGACGTTGCAATGAGGAAACACATTTCAATTATTTGGTAATACATTAATAAAAGAGTTAGGTTGAATCAACGTTATTTGTTGAAAGCCTCTGCAAAAAGGTTTAATTTAAAACTTAAATGCGTTAAGAAGGCAGAATAAAATGTTTTTTTACAACAGAAAAATACCATGTGATTTAAACGGAGTAAAATATGTTTTATAAACACAGGTAACAAGACGTTTTTGTTTTATTTTCCCACTGTTATCTTCTAGCCTACAATTAAATAGTAATCCAGGCTCAAAGAACGAGTTTGAAATGTTTAACCCAGGTCCTTGTTTCAAATAAGCAGGGTTTAGGGTGGCCTAATAGTGGATAGTTTCAATGTTACTCTCATTTTTAAAACCTTCTAATCAGTGTGAATTTGTAATCCAGGACATTCATCATGGTCCGTGCCGACAATTGCATTTTTATTTATTTTTTCCCATTTCTTTAAGCAGTCGTGTATCAAAAGATTCGGACCGTTTACGTAGGCAGGTTTTGAAGCATGTTTAAACCATTTATTTACAAAGAACACAGTTTAGAAATTAAATAAGATTCATGCTACTTTAGCATATTGGGTGAAAAGCTTTTTTTGCTTTATGCTGTCAAATAGAAGCCTATGGCATTAGCTATAAATAACTGTAAAAACTATAAACTATCAACTTAAACTTTCGATGACATATATACACGCAAGGCCATTGTTTTGCGGTTATACTTTTTTCCAGTTGAATTTAAATAAATTAGACAGCAAAAAACAGTGAGTCTTAAATGGCTGACAACTTATTGTCTTTTAACACAGGTAAAATGACACATTTATCGAAATCATTCACAGCTAATAAATCCCTCAGCAAACTTTGATAACTGAACAGCAACTTATACTAATAAGATCGGCAAAAGACACACATCTGAGACACACATCTTTGTTCAGTTGTTGCAGAAAATGGAATCCTGCACAATAAACCAAAACCAAGCCTTAAGCCATTCATTGTGACAAGTTCTGTTATTTATATACACATACATAATTATAAATGTCAATCCAGATGAAAATGTTGGTGCATGACTGCATCAGGAGCAGTTTGACTTCCTGCTTGCAAGAAACAGTTCCAATGAAGCTATACAAACAATTTGCATCAATAAGGATTTGCGCGGTATCGCCATCAGAGCTGGGGTCTACGTCATATTTCTAGTAGAAACTGTGGAACGGAGCAGTTCCATCTTGAACCTGAAGACTAGAACCTGCAAACATTAGTTCAACTCAACCACTCCTGAACTGGTTAATCAAGGTCTCCAGTTACACACCAATATCATAGTTAAGGTGTATTAAAAGTAGGGTTGGAATTGAACTATAGAGAAAAGTAGATCTTCAGGAGCAAAACTAAGTACATCTGGTGTAGAAGATGCATTACGGTTTGTAAATAGGAGTTGAGTTGGATTGAAGAGTTTTCATATGAAGCTGGGAGTTTTGGTGGTGCTCACTGACAACGTGTGTATTCTTCTTGTCTCTCACGGTTTGACTGGCTGGATGGAAAGCAGGCTGCCAAACTTGAAATGCTGGATGACTGGGAATTTTTCTAGACACTGTAAGCGTAACAGAAAAGGAGTTGGTTTGTATCAGAAAATGTCTGCTGCAAGTGAATAGATCTGCTACATTTCAAAAGATTTGCTACATCTGCCATGGCAAGTTGAAAAAGACACAAAACAAGAAACTAAAATAACATCACAAGGCTTTCTATCCCAAAAACTTTCTTGTGGACTCAAGCGACAGTGAACACACGGAAAACACAATTGCGTCCAGTTATACTTGTAACACTAAGAAAAATCAGTGAACACAAAGAAAGAAATGTGTTTATTTCCTGCTGCAACATTTTTCTACTTTCAATATATTCGTTTATTTTAAAGGGAAGAGTAAACCAATTGACACTTGTAATCTTAGTGTAAATACAAGGTCATAGGTATTCTCTATGTAAAGTTCATTAATAAATGTGTACAGCTGTTTCTCGTTTGATAAGATGTAAAACTCTGAATAAATTTGCCAGGTTGCATAAGAGACTAAAGGGTCTCCGCATGTATTACAGTATATAAGAATGTCAAATTGTGTGTTTTATAATTGAGTGTCAATGTGCATTATTACAAGATAAATAAAAATATAACTTAACATATTGTGACTTTGATACTATCTCTAAGCTTTTGCAAAAGTCATATGTCCCTGGCACACTGGGCTAACACAGTCAAAGAGAGAACAAGAGCGTGATATATACGGGGGTGGGGAAAGACAGAGAGGGAAGGAGGAGGGGAATTTGCAGACAGACTGGCCCCTCAGCTCTGCTCTGCACAGGGGAGAGAAGGGGGAGGGAACACAGGCGTCTTCTCAACAACACAGGATGTGGGCTTTAGACGAGGGGGTGGGGCACTTTGTTCTTCCCCCAAACACACATGCTTACTCAATTAACTCTTTCTTGTCCAGTGTTTCAGATACTGTTCAAATGACAGTGAAACTAGATGGAGGTTTAAAATCCTACTTTTTAACCGGCAGTGTTTATTACAGTTTTTATATAATAAAAGAGAATTTAGTGGATTAACTACCAACTAAGTCATTGTCACACTATGCTTGTATTGCTGTTTTAGTTTTCGTCACACCATGATACTTACTTCTGCCTTGTACATTTTTATGAGACCTTGATTGACTTTGGACCAGGAAGGAACATCGCTGATGTTCCAAAGCTGGTTAGAGTGTTCAGCAAAAGGGCCTGTTTTCATCTGAAGAACATAACATAGAAACATGAACAATATGATGCAAGATGATGCAAATTTAGGACAACATTTGCAAACTAAAAGATGGATTGGAGCAACATGAAATCCAACCCTGGTCTCACAGGGATGTGTAACTGTTTTGAGATTTCATATACATTTGTACAATGCAAATGGTACAAAAAGATACAATTAGTAAAAATGCAAAACTGAAGCACCATCCCTATACTCAACTATCAATGGCACAAAAGCAAATCGAAAATACAAAGTTTCTGTGAGATTGTGTTGCTTTTTCCTTACTGATCTCAGGTGTGCAGAAATCATGCAAAACCACTGGAATATCTTTATTATATTTTTATCATGGATTAATAATAAATGTAATTTATATCTTAATTACACTTAAATATCGTTTATTCAAAAAAAAGATAATGAAAGATTAAGTTCAAGATTTTAAGATTAAGAAAAAACCCGGAAAAGCTCTTTTAGTACTGGGCATATAACCTTGCAAAGTTGACTATTCACAAAGTGTACAGAATCAGAACAACAGAGAAAGAAAAAGTGGGATTAAATTGAATTTAGCAATTACATGAGTTCAACACAGCAGCAAGTAAACGTCAATATAACTGTGTTTATGAAAGTGGTTGTTTCTACTTTTACCTAACTATAAAAACATTAAAGTCAAACACATTAAATAATAATCTACCCTTATACTATCATACCAGAGCAACTAAAATTACTTTAACTGGGAGTTTATCAACAAAACACTGCCCAGTTATTTAAGAAAAATAAAAGCAATATCATATGCTCAAATATAATACTGGGGTTATCAGTAGCAGATTCTTAATAATACTGTAATATTTGTAAGGCGATTATCACCATCAAGTCACTGTACTACGAGGCTATTCATTAGAATTTATAAGAAAGGGGGCGGAGTGCTGCCCTTGGGAAAGAGAAGTTTATGAATGGTAGAGTTGTGTGGCTTTATTTCATACACACACAGATTCTCAGACAGCCATCATCATGCTGGACTTTCCAGAGTCCCACTAGCCTCTCGTAGAGGAATGGAAGGAAATAAAAAAGGAGAGTGGAAAGAGAGAGAGGAAAGAGAAAGGAGGGGGTGGGCCCTAGGGGCCCCAAGTAGTGATTCACAACAACGTGGAGGGAAGGAAGGAAATGACTCATGTGTGTGGAGTCCAAACACAACCTCCCTAAGAGAGAGAAAGAGAGAGACAGCTACAGGTCGCTTTGTTTAGACTGCTTGGTCCGAACAAGAGTTTGTTTGCAACTCTCTCCCACCCCTGAAAGTCTCCGTTGTGTGCTACAACCTCACATCAATAGGAATTATATGCTTAGTATTTAAATAAAAAAATTAAGAGGTTGTCATGCCATACACACCTCATTGATGAATTTAACGCACTCCAGAAACATGTTGTCCTGGTGGTACTCGTTTACAACTTTCTCATCCACAAAGTGCCTGGGCTCCAAGGTTGGGTGGTCTAAAGCACAAAACGTTAATTAACACAACATAGTTTCTCGATGTGACCACCAGGTGTCTCTCAGCTAGAGAGAATACGGATTTGACCATATAAAATACAGTAATTGATTTGCCTCTGGCAGGGCTAACTTTCATAGTAATAAAATATTCTTGGTGTGTTGATGTGCCCCATTTTAAAAGCCTCATTTTGATTGTCTAAACCTAAAAAACATGTAACTCGTATTAAAGAATAAACCAGGATTCAATGCAGCAACAGACATTGATGAATCTAAACGTAAAATTGCCAAAATATATTAAACAGTTACCTATAAGCTGTGAGCTTCCCCATATGAAGGGAAGAAACTGGAAGTCGTCAAGACCCCATACACCTTGGCTTCCAGCTGGCTCCATCCTATATGTTTTCTGGAGTTTGCGCATCACACATAGATACCTAAGCGAGTCGATTACAGCGCAAGTTTAGGTATATATGTGTTTATACAACACTTATCAAACTATTATCAATATGTTGAAACCACTTTGTAAAAGCATTTTGAAATCACAGAAAATCAGCAATGTTGTGCTAACCCATTGATTTTGGTCATCAATTATAATGGTCTAATAAAGAACTTATTTTGTTTTATAACGATTAATAAATGCGATAACAATGAGCGTTACATTAAAAGAAAAATCAACATAGGAAGATCCACCAACTTGTCAAACACTTTAAATACGATGGCAAGCTGGTCGTCCGGGTGCAAAGCTTCCACCTTACAAAGACAGCACAGGAAAGCAGCAAATGCGGCCTCGTGACCTGCACACACACATACTATTTTTTAACACACATGCTTAACACATTTTAAAAACACAATTACTACTTTTTATAGGTAGCTTTTGATTGTAAAAAGGATATAAAAGAAAATGATAAAAAAAACACATGGGGAAAATCTTCATAAATTGTTGCGTCTCAATCAAATTGGTGTTCCAACAGCACCCTCTAGTGGGAATTCCTAAAAAAAGCATTCAATCTCTGAGCTTAAGATATATTCTCATATATACACTGGTGCGGAGTATTTCCATGTAAAATACAACATTTTTAAAGCTCATTCGGTTCCTCTGGTGTGGAATGAATTACTAGCCTCCACCCAAACCGCAGCATCCTTCACAACTTTCAAAAAACAGATCAAAACATACCTGTTCCGAATATATTTGACTAACCGATAACTGTCTGTATGTCTATAAAAATCTTGTCGTTCATTCTCTCATTTGCTTACTTCAGCTTTAATCCCCCTAGTAGCATGGCCTTGTAAACTAACAGTACTGTTTAGCGTGTTGACAAAAGTTTATATGCTCTCCTACGTGTAAGTCGCATTGGATAAAAGTGTCTGCCAAAAGAATGAATGTAAATAAATAATACATAAAAAACAGATATCTTTACAATACACAACTAGGAACACACAGAGATGCCCTCATAACATATGCATTTTATACACACAAACAAACCTGTGCCATAATCAATCCGGGTAGAGTTGCCTACAGACTCCTTCAGGTACACGGCTATCTCTGGAGCCGCATCTTGACGGTCCGATGGGAGAACAGCAGTGACAAGAGACTCCGCCTCCTGCACAAAGAACAAACCTGCTGCTCTGAAACTGTAACAGTAGTATGCAAAACTAAACACATGACTAGTTCCCTCATTTAAACACTGCACTGTGATCTCTAGCCTCCTACAAAATGAGAGTAAATTTGGGAAATAACACTACTCAGTTAGTATTGGTATCTGTCTTGAACATTGTAATCGTTTACTTTAAGAACTGGCTCTTTAATTAAGACGAAACAGACTGATTTCGACTGTATGCTTCTAGTTTGCCTTTCTTGACCCCTCTTGCCAGAAGTCAATAATTATTTCCAAGAGGTTAACAGAGTTCAAAGGTAAACACTGCCCATCACATAGAAAATAAGGAGAGCGAATGAATATGCATGAAGCTCCAAGTCACAAACTGAATCCTTACCTGCTCTAGTTTAGCATACCAAGTACGATAAGCTTTATTGCCAAAGCGAGCAGGTTGGTCAACCGGTGGCGTCTCATCGATCCAGCGATCCAATGTTCCCAACATATTGAGTAACTTCTCCACTGTCTAGCAGCAAAAAAGCATGTAAGTAAACTTATAAACACTGACCAATGACTTTTCATTTATTATCAGCAACAACACACATAAAAATACTGCAATGAGGTGAGCACCAGGACAACATGAATCACCTCAGACATCGGGTATTCACAGGTAAGTTTCTTTCTCTTCACACCTTCATTCAGGGTTAGAATGAATCCCATGTAGTCTGCATATGCCTACTTACACATAACAGGACAGCACAAACATAATATGAAAACAAAATGAGCTAATCTGCCATGTGATATAAAAAAGAAGTGACTTTGGTTGCGTGCTATACCTGTGATCTTTTCCATTTCCCCATATGAGGGACCATACTGATTTCCTTCTTTGGCACCATAAAGTTGTAGCTGACATGACTGGGAGACTTGTCATCCTCATGAGAGGAGCCTGTGCAAGCGAAACAAACATAAATGAACTGAGGAGCGTGTTAAATTTAGGCTTTGATCAAGTCATATAACAACTGGAACTTTATTCAAACGTTAGAATAGACCCACAAGGTTTTTTCGATATATTTATTATATGAGCCGAACGGTTTCAGCAGAAACCTACAATCCCTATTATATACAATTCCTGACGTGATATTTTAAAATCTGACATAAAGTCTTCTCTAAAGACAGAGTTGTATAGCTACGTTTAAAAATATTGTTTTAACACGCCCATGACTTCTTAAAAATTATTTACCGTATGGTAAGTGAATCCTATAAGAAGAGAGAGAGTAATCGAGAGAATTTGACCCAAAAGTGTGTAATAAGCGTCATATGCGCCACAGCACAGGGTTGTCAGACTCCATCGATTTATTTGAAGAAGCGTAGCGAGGCGAAACGCGTTTTTTTGCACGTATATGCACACCTATTTTGGAGCAGAGGTGCTCTGTAACAAAATGTTTAGTCAGTATGTCCTATTAGTATTTTCTGTTTAGAATGATCCGTGTTTAAATGAAGGTATGACTGAAACAAGTTACCTGACGGCTGCTCATTCTCCGCCATGTTTAATACGAACATGAAAACAAGACCGTTCAATTCTCATCGGCACTTTCGAGCGTGTCAAAATAAAATACAAAAATTCAGAAATTGCGCCTGTTCTGAAAATCTATCAAATCATTTATTACAATCAGCAAAATACAGTAAAATATTTCGAAAACCATGTTGTAAATACATCTAACTTAACACAATATCTTTGTTTCTGTTTGCAACTATTAAAATAATCGGTCCATTGCATTTTCACATTGTTGTAGTTGGTTAAAACAAGACAGACTGTATTATAGTGACATTGTAGGTGTAAAATATGGAGACTTTATGGGCATCAACCTTAAATAGCCATTTAACAACTATTCTTACACCGTGAATAAATAAATTAAAATATTATCAATAAATGTTGATTATGCTGAGCGAACGATGACGCAAAAGGGGGTGGGAGCGGCTTTTGTTTAGGGCGCACGCTCGCCCTCTAGCGGTAAAGTAGTCCAGCGCAGCCGTAATGGCGCTGACAATTTCTATGTAGGTCTCACTCAACTAGTGGACTCTGGTCGTACTCGGCATATCTGTGTCCCTCCTCTAAGGCCTTTCTGATTTGGGGGCGTTTTAGTGAACTTACGTTATGTTGGGAACTGTGGCCAGGACTATGGTGAGTAAACAGCCATTATGGGCAGGTTTTGGGCTTTCTTGAGTGACCTAAACAATAGATTTTTGTCGATGTATGTTAAATGGTTATAGACATGCCGAGTGTTTATGGCAGTAAAAATCAAACGAAATAGGAAGTATCGGTCGATGAATTTCAGCCATGTCCATTTGACAGCGTCTAAGTAAACACTGCATGGAGTTGGTCGTATTGTATGTAAAGGGTCTTGACAACTGTAACAAAATTATTGAGGTTGTTAATGACAGGTGCGTCAATCCTGTTATAATATGTTGTGTTACTGTCATGTGAACCACTGACTCATATTTCCTATCTGAATACTTTCATTCCGCAAACTTTCATGTCCAGTTATTTATAGGTATTTTGAGATTTTTCTTGCTTGATCTACATTTGTGTATTTGTTATATATCTTATGGCACCTTTTGTATGAATATAATTATATATATATATATATATATATATATATATATATCTGAGACAAATGCTATACAAACTTGTATTTGTCTGTACAATATAGCTTTCCTTCTCTGTCCATGGATCAGCTGTGAATGTATCAGTCTCTTATGATCTATAGACTTATAAATAATTGTTACATCATCTTGTGTGTTTCCAGGTGAAGGCTGGTATGGTAAAACCCTCCAGCCTGGTAAAGCCAGTGTCTGTGACACGGATCGCCGGACGCTACTTGGCACACCAGGAGGGTCTCCCTAAGCTACCAGTGCCGCCCCTGCAACAGACATGCGATCGCTATCTTGCTGTCCTGGACCCCATCATAGAACCAGAGGAGCTGAATCACACTCGGAAACTGGTGGAGGAGTTTCAGAAGCCAGGTGGAGTTGGAGAACGACTTCAAAAGGGCCTGGAAGGACGAGCGAAGAAGACGGAGAACTGGGTAAAACCTTGTAGAGATCGATTGGGTAGTCGGGAGATGCTTTGTGTGATGGGGCACATAACTTTAGCACAAAACCTTTACATTTTACGCAGTAATCTATTAATGCTAAGTCTTTATTGTTCTTGTTTTATGTTTATCTCTTCATCTCTCCCATTGCTAGCTTTCTGATTGGTGGTTGCAAACAGCCTACCTGGAATATCGGATGCCTGTTGTTATATATTCAAGTCCTGGGGTCGTCCTTCCTCGTCTAGAGTTTAGTGACAGTCAAGGCCAAATGAGGTCAGGTCAATGTGGCTACATGTACCATCCGAAATAGTCAACACATTTTTACATTGGTCATTTAGTTGGTCAAACACTTTGTCCTATAAAACCAAATGTCTACTGGTATGTGCCATTTAACATAATATCCATTCATTAATTTGACATTTGGTGCTTTATCCGAAGTAACTTACAATTAATAGATTTTAAGAATGTGCATTGCCTAAGTATCATACCCATGAGTTTGGTATTGCTACCACCATGCTTAGCCAGTTACAAAACATTCGAGAAATTTATTTTTAATATTATTTCAACATGAATACAAAGGTTTTTACCTGAGCCGAATTCACAGGCAATGCCAGATTTGACACACAGAGTAACATTGCTGCATGGTGAGGCACACCAGTTACCCATAACAGTGACCTTTGTACAGACTAACCCTCTCTTGCCAAGCTGAGGTTTGCAAAGAGTGAAGGTTGTTGCTGCCTGTAAAGTGCTGGCCTGAAGCCAGCCTTATGCTTTAAACCAGATTCAAACGTTTTGCAAATGGCAAGTGAAACTGCCCACGGATCAGCTGCAAGGTGTGTTTAAAATAGCTTTAAAGAGGCTTAGTTAATATAAGTCTTTATCTTTCTTTACAGATATGCTGCTAAATTGATCGCAGGGGTCTTAGATTTCAAGACCATGATTGACAAGTAAGTGACATCCCTTTTCTTCCCTTGGAGTGTTTGAATGACTATGAATATATTTATTTAATTCACATGGCTCCATGTTTTTTCAAATTTATCAGTGAAACACTGCCAGTTGAGTATCTGGGTGGAAAGCAACTATGTATGAACCAGTATTATCAGGTGCTTTCATCCTGCCGAATCCCTGGAACAAAGAGAGACACCGTGGCCAACTACGCATTGGACAAGAAGTCCCCAACACACATAACTGTAGTGCACAACTTTCAGGTCAGTTCCTGTTACAAACCTCCAGGACTGCAGAAGTTTGTTAAAGGCATAATTTAACCGAAACATTTTAATTCTTTCATTTACTCACCCTCATGCCATTCAAAATCTGCATGACTTTCTTTCTTCGGCAGAACACAAAATAAGTTATTTCGAAGAATGTTGGTGACCAAACCATTTGGGACCTCAATTGACTTTCATTGTTTTGATACAAAACCTTTAAGTCATTTCTTAAAATATCTCCTTTTGTATTCCTCAGACGTAAAAGACATCGATAGAATTTGCTTGACATAAGGTTTAATTTTAATTAGGGATGCACCGACATGTAAATTTTGTCCGATAACGGATAATACTTTAACTTTGGAAGCTGATAACAGATATTTGGCCGATATACAGTATCTAAATGTTATTATAAAATTCCATAAGACTGAAACAAAACACACAACTGCGTTTATTTGAAAATATTGGCAGAAAGCAAGGTAACCATTCGTTATCTTTCCCCCCTGAAAATCATGTACCAAGCCTACTTTACACTAGTTGAAGATTCTTTTAAACTTTTCTGGTATAATGTTTATTCAATAAATAAATTAAAGATTTTCTTTCAGAGCTACCCAGAAAAGTGTTCTTAATAACCACAAGTCTAACAGGTCTCAAGACTGAAAGCATTCAGACAGCAATCGACAATTTGCATTTGTTCGTATAATTTACACATTCATAAATATCTATATTTTGCTTATACCAGTTAGTGAATGATCATGAAAGAAAGACAGTGCTGTACTGTATTTTAACTGTGAGCAGCATGCAGCTGCAGTGGTTTAACATGAGAAAATGATTAATAATTTATCGGTTATAATTTATCGTCTACATTTTATTATTGGCCAATACTGATAACATCAAAAACAGTCATTTATTAGCCGATACCGATATTGTTGATAATTTTTCGTGCATCCCTAACACCGTGTCTAGAACGGACGCAAGAAGCGCAATGTGTGCCGCATCCAGTGTGGACAAAATTAATAATGTGTCCTAATATGTTTTTTGTTGTGTCGCGTCATGTTCGGTGTAGACACACTGTAATTTTATTTTTTATTTTAGGGTGGACTGTGGCTTTTTTTGTCAAATCCACTTCCTGTTTAGAATCATTATTGCGTTACCTTTTTTTGAAGTTTTTCGTGCTGGATGTGTACAACAGTGATGGCATACCACTGACAGTAGATCAGATCTACTTCCAGTTGGAGAAGATCTGGAACTCCTCTTTGGAGACCAACAAAGAGCCTATTGGCATCCTCACCTCCAACCACCGCAACAGCTGGGGCAAAGCCTACAACAACCTCATTAAGGGTGAGCAATATCTCCCAACACTTGTGTCCTTTCTTAAACATATTAGTGGCTTCAACGGTTAAAGAAAATGCTGACCTTTTCTCCTGAAAATACTGTCATTGTTAAGTAACTTTACCGACTTGCATGCATTTTTCTATTAAAATTCATAAAAAAAAGTCTTTGTTAATTTCAGACAAGACTAATAAAGAGTCAGTGAGAGCCATTCAGGAGAGCATTTTCACGATTTGTTTGGACGCTCCGATGCCACGCGCATCTGATGACATGTATCCGACTCGAGCTGCAGTTCAGATGTTGCATGGAGGGGGCAGCAGGTGGAACAGTGGCAATCGCTGGTTTGACAAAACATTGCAGGTAAATCCTACCACTTAATGTACAGAACAGTAATGGTGCGTTATTCACTCTTCACTCTTTATTCAAATAATTTATTAAAGGTACTTTACAAATGTTGGATACATATTGTATTGGTGTGTTTGAAGCACAGCTGCGAGATGACTTGACAAAGAAAATCACACACAACACATGAGCAAATTTAGAAACACCCCAGTGACATACTACAAAATATTACCACATGATAAGAACTTTGAGACTCTAAGAAGAATCTAATCTGTGCTTTCAAATGATGTACTTGTAGTTTATTATTGGAGAAGATGGGATGTGTGGAATGATCTATGAACACGCCCCTGCTGAAGGCCCACCTATAGTTGCACTGCTTGACCATGTGGTGGAATACACGTAAGACGATAAATTAAAGGCTAACACTGATTTAATCTGTGCTAGGACTGTTTATTCCCAAAACAATTAGTAGAATTATAATTTTTGTTGTATTTGTTTAGTAAGAATTCAGAGATGGTCCGTACTCCAATGGTCCCTCTGCGTATGCCTCAGAAACTTTGTTTCAACATCACTCCGGAGATCAAAAATGATATTGAGGAGGCCAAGCAAAACATGAACATGTGAGATGCTGAGAAATTCTTCCCACAGAAAGACCAAAATGCATTTCTCATTTTATGTGTGTAGTTTTTTAAAGGGATAGCTCACCCAAAAAAAAGTGCTGTCATCATTTATTCACCCTCATATAATTCAAAGCCTGTATATAGGGGCATTCGTACTGAAGGAATTTCATATTTCCCTGACGATTTGTAAGAAGTACCAGCTTTTTGTTGTGTTGGCAACGCAGGAACCGGCTTGAATTCTAGTTCGGGAGAACTTTTTTGGGGGAATACTTAAGCACCTTCTCCAAGGCAGGGTCTAAACCAGCAGGATAGGAACGGCCCATGACGTAAGCAAACGATGATTGGCCGAACGCGGCACCGATCACAGCATCCGCCATCATTCTGTTGTTTGTCAATGTTTGAAGGACGCACTTAGATGATGTCGCTGTTGACCCGCATACGTCACCTAATAGTTCCTTTTACTGGTGCTAATGCAAACGGAAAACTTAATTTGCATAGGACAGCACTCTTTACTCGTTTCAGAACTTTGTTCCTAAACTTATCCGGTCGGAAAGCGCCTTATGACTCTCTTCTATGTAACAAAAAATAAGACATTTTCAGAAATGTCCTCATAAAGTGGAAATCATGAAGGGCAATGATATTTGTTTACCAACATTCTTCAAAAAAATCTTCTTTTGGATTCTGCAGAAGAACAAAAGGTATACAGATTTGTAATGAGAGTGAGTAAATGATGAATTGTTTTAGTGAAATATTAAATCACGATACTTAAAAAATTGAAGTCCAAATCTTTGGAGACGCAGTCTTCAAATATAAATTCTTGTTTCTTTATTTGCAGTATGGTTCATGACTTAGATATGAAAGTCAATGTATTCTCCCATTTTGGCAAAAATTTCCCTAAGTCACAGAAGATGAGCCCCGATGCATTTATTCAGATGGCCCTTCAGCTGGCGTACTACAGGTAAACCTTGAAATCTGTCAAATCAATTTGTTGTTATTGTAATAATCAGTTCAGCTCATTCAGTATTCAATATTCAGGATGCACAAGCGCTGCTGTCCAACCTACGAGAGCGCATCTCTCCGCATGTTCAGACTGGGCCGCACAGACACCATTCGCTCAACATCCATCGACTCGGCAAGGTTCACAAAGGCCATGGATGACCCGACTAAACAGGTGGGTTCACTTTTACATTTAGTCATTTTGCAGAAGCTTTTATCAAAAGCGACTTACAGAGAGTTCAGGGGACAGTAAGCAATATGTCATACAGGAGCAATTATACAATTGGTGCTAATACAAAGTTACTAGTTTCAGAAAAAGCTAGACCAATACCTGTTTACAGAAAGAGAGAGATTTTTCTTCTCATATGTCTGTTTTAAGTCACGTTCAAGTTGTAACAATATACACCCTTTAACTATCGATGTCATTAGCTGAAAGACTGTACTACAAGCATTGTCTGTAGTTGACAGGGACTTTATAAGTGTTTTCATCTGTACTTCTGCATAAATAGGATGTAAGGAAGAACATATGAGCTGAGATTTTATATCATATCGGAAGGAGATATTTCCTGTTTGCGTGACAATGTAATTTCGATTGACAGAACATAGAGAAGGTGCGCTTACTGGAGAAAGCCATTAAAGCACACAGAGCTTATACAGACATGGTGAGTAAATGCACACTACTGGATGTTTAGTCTATCATTTATATTTTACTACAGTATGTATGTTGTATCAGTCACTATTTGTGTGCAGTCTTCATTCTATGTTTGCATATGCCCAGGCGGTCCAGGGTCAAGCCATCGACAGACATTTGCTTGGATTGAAACTGCAGGCTATTGAGGACCTGGCTGCCCTGCCAGAGATATTTATGGATACCTCGTATGCTGAAGCACTACATTACAACCTCTCCACCAGCCAGGTACTGCCCCAAAGTGCTTTTATTATAAGCCTTCCTTCAGGGTCTGTGTCGTCTAACAGGTGAATCTGCACTGCATGTTATTTGACCCATTGCGAAATGTACATGCAAAGCAGTGAATGTACTGTACTTTTGAACTGTTGTACTGTCCTGTACACAAACACTTTTGGGTAAAAGTGATCTGTCTCCCCTTAATGTTACAGTTAAACAATTACCAACTTGTCAAATTTTCATCTTCTGTGTTTAAATAAAAGAACTCAAATTAGAAACCATTGTTATAAGCTAAGCTCACAATTTTAAGCAAAAAAAGTTGGGCGGAGTGCAGCTTTAAAACTAGTCTATAACCTTTTGGGTTAAAAATACAACAAAAATTCTTTAGGACAAAAAAATGCTACTAATTTGCAACAATTAGTCTTATAGTAATGATTTATTAGTTGACCTGTCAAGTGCAATTGTACATTTTTCATTTAAGTATATGAAGTAACCTACAGTTTTATGTTTTAAACAGAGGAACATAAACACTAAGGATATCATCTTTTATTAAAAATCTAGAGTTTTTTATTGTCCTATATTAAATGACCCAATTGTTACTCAGATTTTCTGTCATTATTTAGTTGTAAAATATCTTAAAAAATCCTCTAAAATAAGATTAAGCAGAGTTGCTTTAGCTCAACTGGTAAAACATTGCACTTGCAGTGCCTAGCTCATGTGTTAATTTTCTAGGAAACACACAAGCTGCTTCAACATAAACCTGTACTGTAAGTTGCTTTGGATAAAACTGTCTGTTAGCCACATAATGTTACTATCGTCTCTTCCCTTCCTTCTGTTCTCTCCAACTCATCAAGGTGCCAGCTAAAACTGACTGTGTGATGTGCTTCGGTCCTGTGGTACCAGACGGTTACGGTGTGTGCTACAACCCCATGGAATCCCACATAAATTACTCGGTTTCTGCATTCAACAGCTGTGAGGACACAAACGCATCACAAATGGCCCAGGCTCTAGAGGACGCTCTCATAGACATGAAGACCCTTCTGGAGCAGACGCCCAAGTCTAAGCTTTGAGCACACTTTGACATTTCATTGAGCACTCGACAAGAAGAGACTTTTGTTTTGTATGTAATTAAGACTGAAGTTGGCTGGACTTCATGAATATTCAGCAGCCTGAATAATCTTAAACTTTGTTCATGTGCATCAGTTTGTGTTTGTTCAAACTGACAAGAAGTCAAATTGGTTTGTCAATCAGGTTTTGCTGTTTTTATTTGCTTTGGTTTTCTCAATACAATGTACCAGATATACGTAGCTGGGAATTTTGCAATGAAAATAATTATCTAATAATGAAACAAATTACAAAAAAATGATCAACTTATGAGTTAAACACTGTTTTAAATGCCATAATGTAAATACAGACATTTTTAAAGCATTGATTTTGTAGTTCTGAACAACACTTCTGTAATTTGCACAATAAAATGATTTTGATAAATATAAAGTTATGTAAGTCTTTTCTGGCTTTCATACCCAGTACCTAAAGGTCAGCTGAAACCTGGTGACTTGTTATGCGTAATTATGAGCATCGCAAATAATTCATGACCATTTCTAATGTACTTATACGTCAGTGTTCGACTGTCCTTATAAATATACTGAAACATTTTGAAACATTTGGCCCTCACAAGTATAGTCAAACCAGTTAAAACACAAATTATCAGCCTTGTTTAATGGGATTTATGTATTTTTAGATCATTGTGTTGGTTTAGCTGTGGTGTTTTCTCAGAATGGAAAATTATAGATTGTATTATGTTTTCATATGCGTTTTTCGAACAATTGTTAACCTGAGCTCAATTGTGTGATAACAAATAAGAAGAGATATTATTTTTCATTTTCACAAGTGGGTATTGTGACGGGTAGAGAAACGACACGTACAACAAATCGCAGTTTCACACGCCCAGGAGGGGAATTTATTGAGTGGTGCGGCCCGTGGCCGATAGGGAAAAAGGGAAAAAAGGGCTGCGGGCGTTGGTGCAGTGTTGTGGGATGGTGAACGGTGGCTTGCTTGTCCTTCATGCAGAAGTGCTGGTCGGTGCATGGGTCCACGGCAGCAGCCGGTCGTCAGTCGTCTGAGCCTGGGATACAACAGAGGAGACAACCATTAGATAATTCATGTAATGGAGTCGTAGCTCACCGTGCCTTCTGTGAAGCCACCGGCCGAGATGAGGTGTTGAGGACCGGCAGGTTGACAAGCAACAGAATCTGTCTCTAATATATATTTCTGAACAGGCCAGGCCAGGCCTGAGCTAGCTATTCAAGCTGATTTATTTACTGAAAATACCACAGTGAACCGTTCAGAGAAAATCCCCCAACAGTGGTTTGGGAATTCTCTAAAGCGCTTGGTTTCTGCAAAATCGTTACAGCAAACAATTATTATCAAAATGACCTTTAAAGAATTGGTCATTTAGCCGTGTTATGACGGTATTAACAGTCAAAATGCTATCTTCCAAAACTCACTTTTACAGAATGTAGTAAAATGACCCGTGAATCATAGCTCTTAGCCTGTCTCAGATGTGGTCCAGAGAAAGTGTCAAGCTGTTGTTGTTATAAGGGCACAATGGACGTGACCTTTTCTTGATAGCTTTTCAAAATCATTCTCTATGACATATGTATACAAAGATTTTTTTAAATTGTATCATTATTCGTTTTTTATAATAAATTTTTTTGCATCTCTCCTGCAGTTGATCAGAGTGCAGCTCACATTCTTGTTAATAATGAGTACGGCTAAATAAAAGTCTATAAGACATATGCACTATTCAACGCCATTTTGTAGTATAGATAGTGTGAGTAGTGCGTTCACGTTGAAAATTCTCAAAAAAGAAGTGCACTTCAAGTACCCGCACGTATTGTGCCGTGCGATTGACGTCATTTGCACTCGTTTGGGAAACCGATTTACTTCGGGTTGGTATAAAATGGTTTAGTGTTCCATTTGGGACGATACTACCCTTCTTAAATCCATACACAACATGGTTCAGTGCATAGTACACAGTTTAAGGGCATAGTGCATATGTCATTTGGGACACAGCTTGTGTCTCTCTGATTTTTTGATATTTTAAGCTTGTAGCAGGCAAGGGCGAGAAGCCCTTGGTCACATGACTGCGACTTAAAGGTCCAGTGTGTGAAATGTGGCGGCATCTAGTGGTTACTCCACTCTCCCTTTCGAAGCACTAATGTTGTCACGTTTTCGCTTCTTTGCCGATAACATATATTTATTAAATATGCTCTTTAGAGCAGTTAGTCTGTTTAGGGCTACTGTGGAAACAACATGGAGAATACCATGCAATGGGACCCGTGGTGTACAGAAATGGTCCAGTCTAATGTAATAAAAACATAACACTTCATTATGTAAGGTCTTTATACACCTCTGAAAGCATAGTTACTGTTTTTATATTATTTTACATTGTATCATTTCATGTTGAACAGGAAAAGGTTGTAGTTGGTCCTTAATGTAAACCGTTTTATTTTACAGACATATTTTTATCAAAATACATAAATAGACTGATAAGTAAACTGTAAATAAGATGAAAAACATCTAACTTTACTTTACAATCAAAACCTTTTTTTTACAGCTTTTTTTATGTATTTTCTAAGGTCCTGTTTGTGTTGCAGCTAAGTGTGTGGAGAAATTGTAATAACTGTGTCAAGATGAAAAATATTTGTGTTGAACTGAGTGAGAGAGTCTTTCTTTTGATCTCAGGTTCAGTTAAGCCACAGCAAAAGAGGTTAGGTAAAAACTATCACTACTTGGAACAAAAGTCCATCCGCGGATATAGGGCATTACATAACTTAGTACTGAAAGTGTTGCCGTGATACATTTGTTGATCATGAAAAGATACAATGCAGATATAAACAAATAGAAAAACATGACAGGTATAGCCTACAATAACATGGATGTAACATACATCTTTAATTTAATTTAATGTTTTAAGTCATGCAACATTTTAAAACTATTTTGCAAAAGACAGCAGTAACACACCACACAACCAAAAATGATCAGTATTATGGTTAGTTATATATAAAATCTAAATAATAACACTATATCCTGTGGACTGAGGAAAACATGTAAAGCCAACATACATATTGTAAATAAATGTTACATTATGATTTAATCCAACTGTGGTTTCACAGAGAAGGTGATATTTATAACAAATCAAATAACCCCAAACTCAATAAAGAGCAGAAGTACACATGCCTACCCAAGTTAATAAGAGCATTAAGTACTACCTTCGATTGCGGTCAGTTTTTGGTACATAAACTGCCGTGTACTTAAGATTGCACATTCTACTCAAAAACTCAAAAGCTTTCACATTGACGTGTTGATGTTTTTTTAACAGCAAGTATAAGTCATGAAGAAAATTTTCCAATACAGAATAGTTGTATTGCACACAGCAATGTCATTTTCAGGGCATGCTAATACACATTCAATATCATGTCTTAAAACCATATTATTATTTATTTACATATAAATGGGCAAATTAGGTTTTTTTATTCTGTACAAGTGAAAGAGAAATTTGCATATAAGTGCACTTAAGAGTACATACAAGTGATTTAGAAAACAGGGCAGTAATTTAAGTGACTGAAGGTGAACAATATAATTCACCCCTCAATGCAGAACAGAAAATGTTTTTGATGCAGAGTGTTATATAGCAATGAAAAGTGCCACAAAAGATTTAGTTATATCCTATTTGTTGAGTTGCAAAGTCAAATTAAAAACATTTCTATAGTTTTAACAATAATAACATAAACCTAAAGGGTTTCAGGTATAAGAATACTTTCTGACATCACTGTAAGATAAGGGTGGAAGCTGGTCTCATTATACCATGACAAAACTAAGCATAAATGTCGTAAGAAAAGCAGGTAGTTGAGGATGTACCTCAACTATAAATAACATTTAAATGATTAAAATGAACCTGGAAGAATATGTACATATATCAAATACAGAAAAGGCGAAAAGTGCATCAGCTAAAACAGGTATATCAAAGGCAGTACTTATGTTCTACAATTTTTATACCAATATATTTTCCTATTAGGTTTACGTCAGATAAAACTTTAACCGAACACTTGCTTTTAAATTTGATTAAATCCGTACGACGATAACAGAGTCTTGCAGTGCTGCATGTAGGTTCCACTTTCATCAGCTAGACATGGTGGAAAGGGAAGGGAGGTATGAGAATATCCAGTCACGTCTAAAGTGCTTGAAGGTTCACAGACGACAATGCCATGCAGTGCATGAGAGGAAAGGAACAACAATGATGCATGAGGTATAAATCATAGAAGGTCACGGTGAAAGTTTGCCAGCTTCAGCCATGGTAGAGGCGGATCCGTTGAGATACAGAAGCTCGACACAGTGGGCAGGACTGCAGAGCGTCGCTGCAGATCTGGCAACAGCACACATGTCCACAAGGCAGAAAGATCATCTGTGACTACACACAACAGATGAGAAATTGTTGTTATAGCTTTAGTTTAGTTAACTCTATAGTTCATATCAAAAGCTTCTGAAAAGTATAACTATACGTTCTATTAAGTTCAAAGCATTTGTGAAAGTACACTTTAAGAGTAAAGAATCACCTGACAATTATTTGGTTCTAGAGCAATATACTTTAAAAACTCTTTGTTTGTGTGTTTCATAACACATGAAAGCACATCGGTTCGACCTAAGGATGAGTAAATAACTTTTCTCTGAAACTTTTTTTTACCTAGTTTTACCTACACTCAGATTGCGCCACACCTGTATACATGTCTTTGTTTTGCTGAACACACCGGAAGAAATTTGGAAGATTGTCAAATCTAACACCCCATTTCCTCCCTTAGTATTTATTTTCCCTACAATGGCAGTATATGGTGGGTGAGATCTGACATTCTTCCAAATTTGGTAAATGATGACAGAATTTAAATGTTTGGGTGAAATATTCCTATAAGAGGGCTGAGTTTATGACCTATACTGCAGCCAGCCACCAGAGGGCGATCAAATGGTGTGTGGCACTCTTGGGAAATCCTAGTGAGTTTCTGGTAAAGTTTTTGGTCAAGGCCTTACCTCATGCTCCATGCACACCACACACTCTGAGCTACTGGGTCCATCAGAATTGGGGGCAGTGGGTGTGAGGGGGGTATTTGGGGTGTTGGGTGTCAGTGGAGGGGTGAGCTGCTCTTGCAGTTGGGGGTTAGAAGCAGACAGTCCAGTTTCCTCTCTGGCTGTTTTAGGGAGTGCTGGAGAGACAAATACGTCATGAATATGATAAGATTTTGTAAAGAAAAAAAGTTAAAGAAAAAAATGCTTTAATATATATATATAAACAAACATGTTTTTAACTTTAAGAAGAATTCACAGCTCCAATTCCAAATATAATATATCATGTATTCAAGAAAAAGAAATGTATCTTACGGTCAGAAAAGGTGCGTTCCCTGGCCCAGTGAAGAAGAGCTTTCTGCACACCGACCTCATTGATCCCCAGCTGTGATAAAACACAGTATATAGTTTGGTAAGAATCATCCTGACTGATGTAAATGATGACACATGCCTACAAACACAGACAGCACAGTCTCACTCACAAACATAAGGCAAACATGGTAAAAGTCCTGACCTTGCTAAGATCTTTAGTGGTCATGTGACGCAAGGCCTCAGCAGTGATTCGATGATGGGCTATGATTGGCAGGTAGTGTTGAGCAAAAAGTTTACACAACAGATTGCCAAGCTCTCTATCCACGGCCATCTCCTGACAAGAAAGAAGAGCACGGTTTAAATGATACTCCACCTCAAACACAGTCACTCTAGTCTATATACTGGAAAAATCCTAGCGTCTGAGACCTGCATACGCAGAGATAGTGGTTTAGCATCCAGGAGTCTCTGATATTGTATCATCCAGTAGTTTTGTTGATTGGATTCACTCTTCTGTTCCATGTCGGTCTAAAGACCAGAGAAAACACAGGCAAGAAAAATCACACACATGGATGTACATTTGGAGCCTTTGTCATGACCAAATTGAACATTATGTATGTGCTTGTTTTTGTCATTCTATTTAAAAAAAATTGGATCGAGACGTTAGATTTTTTTGTAGTCTTTGGTTATTGGTTGCATTACATGACCGTTTTTCCTAAGTGGGCAGTTCTTGGCCAGAACTGCAATGTGGCTATGTAAGTGACTTTGACATCAGTGACCGAAGCATGTGAAATGTTTCAGTCAACTGTTTAAGTGTCCAGTGTCTCCTATGGAAGCTGGTCCAGGATTGTTGAACTGTCCAGAACCTGTCAATCACTCACCAGGACCTGCCTGAGATCCTCCTCTCTCTGGTCCTTCTGTTTGAATAACTGCTGCAGAAGATCCGTCAGAGCTGTCCTCTGCTCAGCCAGCACCTCCTTGCATAGCCCAAAGACACACAGATTGTAAATATATGGACGCATACATAAACATTACACAGAATGCCTATCCTATCAGAATGACTGTTGTGACAACTTGTAGAGGCGATGTGAGCGTGTTATTTAAACAGCAATGGGATGGAATGACTATTTGAAGTAACGAGAGGGCTTATGCAAAAATAATATAGTGATAAATCAAACCATGAGTCATAGATGCTTGCATAATATCCCCATACCTCCCTTTTCTCAACAGCATGCTAAACCACACACAGGAAACACCCCGTACTTTATCTCCTGCTTCCACTTACCTGCAGGTTCTCAGTGTCCAAATTCCTCCTTTTAACCTCCAGCTTTGTCAACTGCATTAACTCTGCCTCAATGAGTTTAATCTATGGATAAAAGCATATAGTGGGGGTGTGAATGGGCCCATGGAGACAATACAGGGACACATTGTGGGATCTGCATTATGAAGAGTGTGTCCAATGAGAGGTGGGATGTGAGAAGCGTGGGCTGACTTAAGCTGTGCAGAAGAACCAAAATGTTTGGTGGAACGGCCTGAAAATGTGATTGAATGACAAGACTAGTTTACAGATTATTATTTGAAATGTGGATTTATAAAGTACTTAGTGAATGTCATGAAACGTCTTTCTGAAAAGACAGAATCAAATTATAATATCTTCATACATGCATATTCTTCAATTGATCTGAACGGATCCTAAAATTTGCTTATATAAATGGGAACCAAACCAATCAGCAATTTGATATAATCCCCTGTATCTACTTAATAATTCTAATAATGCCATAATGCATATTTATAGATGTGGAATTTTTCATGGAAACGGAGAAGCATACCTGATTGCGGATGAACGCATGCACACTGTCCTTCTGGAGTTGAAGGGCCTCAAAAGCAGCTTTCTGCATTTCCTCCTGAGCCAATCAGAAACAGGGTCATATTAACACATAAATTGCAAACTCACTCTGTATAACCACTGACCACAACACCAAGTTTATACCAGTCTGACAGTGTTATTACTTAGTATTTCATAAACATACTTTGCCTGTAGAGCAAATACTGTAGATATATGAAAGCTTTTTGCAGAATAATGCAGAATACAGTCTTATTTTGGGATAATATACAGCCGCGGAAAAAAATCTGAGATATTTCAAATTTTTATATTTAATCAGCATTTCTAGATGTATTGTGGCCGTTCCAGCATACCTATAAATAGTCAATTCAGAATCGCCTCTTTTTTTCCCATGGCTGTTTCATATTGCTTTGGTGTTTATAGGGTGTTTGTAGGTTTACACCGCATAATTACCTCTTGGAGGATCTGATTAATGGCTTTGTTTTTGTCCAGCTGCTGCAGGGACAAAACTTGGTCAAATTTTTTATCCAACCACTGCAAACTGAACAAACAATAAAAGAGACAAAAGGAGAAAAAAGGTAAAATAACGGCATCATTTTCAACTTCCGATTAGTACGGTGGCTGGGATGTGCAAAACAAAAAAACAAATCGCAAAACTAAAAACAAGTCTAAACTAAGAAAATATATAATAAAAATGACAAATCTAAAAACACAATGTCAAATCTAAAAACAGAATAGCAAATCATAAAACACAACAACAATTCGGGAAACAAAAGAACAAGTCAGAAACGACATCGACAAGTCAGGAAACAAAGCAACCAGTCAGAAAACACAATGACAAATCAATCAAACAATAATAGTTAGGTCTTTTGTTGGAATGGGATAGCTACTGTTGATTGGACGAAACTCCTGTCTAACAAGATATCCAGGACGCTCAATGTTACTATGAGACAGGACGTGCCCATGTGATACAGCGCAGCATAT
Organism: Triplophysa dalaica; assembly: GCF_015846415.1. Classification (NCBI taxonomy): domain Eukaryota; kingdom Metazoa; phylum Chordata; class Actinopteri; order Cypriniformes; family Nemacheilidae; genus Triplophysa; species Triplophysa dalaica. The sequence goes on from NC_079545.1 coordinate 20,787,363, forward strand.
TTATTGATTAATGTTCAAAAGCTACATTTTGTTAATAAAGTTGAAACGGGCTCATCTTGCATTAGGAGTAGAGTCTGTTTCACACTGTTATCAATAAAAATGCGCTGTATCACATAGGCACGCCCTTTCTCATAGTAACATTGAGTTTCCTGGATATTTTGATTGACAGAAGTTTCATCAAATCAGCAGTAGCCATCCCATTCCAACAAAATAACTACCTGTTTCCGGTTTGACTATTTTGTTGTTGTGTTATCTGACTTTTTGTTTTGTTTCCCGAATTGTTGTTGTGGTTTGAGATTTGATATTCTGTTTTTAGATTTGATATTGCGTTTTCAGATCTGTCATTTGGATTTTATACATTTGCTTTAACATTTGTTTTTAGTATTGCAACTTGTTGTTTTGTTTTGCACTTCTCGGCCACGCCCATTTTAAATGAAGCATGTACAGTCTTACCTCATGCTGGCCTCAGACACTAGAATCTGTTTTCTGGCGTCACTGGCTTCCTGCATTAACCGTAGAGAGCAACTCTCAAACAGCATCCTCTGCATGGCACCTGTAAAGAGGCAGTCACTTTTAGACCACCTTCAGTCATACTCAACATAATTTCTTGTTTGTATAACCACAATTCAACACAGATTGCATCCGAACCAAACTTTTGTAAGCCATTTTCACTCTAAACAGATTCCACAAGTGTCAATGCTGATATTGTTCCGAGTTAACTATGACTCAGCTGAACTCAAAATGTGTGATGGTTTCTTGCTGCTGCCACAATAAACATCTCAATGCTCAATGATTCTGACCAAAATATGGCTTCAATTTGATATAGAAAACCGATAAGCTTTATCTTTCTATGCCAAAAAAAGATTTATTTAAAATCTAAAATTATAAAAACTCACTTGCCACTTCCTTCTTCCTCAAAGAGTCCGCTTCTTCCTGTGTTATGGCTGTAAGGTGTTCCATTCGTATTCTTAAAAAACACAATAAAACCATCTCTATTTAAATGAAAAAAACATTTCTGTGTATAGAACTTATCTTCCAAACAGAAGTTTTTTAAAACCAAATAAACAGTTCTGACAAACATTAGTGATATTCACAGAAACTTAAAGGGCCGGTTCACCCAAAAATAAGAAATTATGACATAATTTACTCGCCCTTAAGTTGTTCCAAATCTGTATACATTTCTTTGTTGACACAAAGAAAGTCATTTGAAAGAAAGTTTGTAACCAAACAATTTTGGGGCAATATTAACTACTATACTTAATACGTACTACTGAGTACATTCTGTAATGTAAAAGCAATACAGCTCGGTTATTTTTGTAACACTGCAGTATGCATTTCTTAAGTGGCTCCATTAGATGGAGAGAAATTCACTTTGATACTGATAGACGATCACAGTCCATTAGAGATCAGCGTGCCATTTCTACTCACCGGTCCTCCTCAAGAGCTTGCAGTAAGGCAGCACTCCTTTCTTGTCTATTAAACACACAAAGCAACAATATTCAAAATACATGAAAAACTATAAACCTGAAACTACTGGATTGAGCATGACCGCAATAGTAGCTTCTACGAAAACATCCCACTGTGACCTCACCGTTTGTTATCAAGCAGGAGGTCAGAGACACGACTCATCAAGGTGCTCTCTGCCTGACGGACTTTATCTAGTATCTTTAGCCTCTCTGCTTCTTGGGCCTTCTGCTGCTGAGACACACCCAATTCTAACCGCTCCTGCGCCTGAGATAAAGACAAGGTCAAATATTATTAAATGCTTTCATTATTTTGCAGCATTATCCTTCAGTAAAATTAAGGACAATTCTATAGTGTTTGGATACGTGTTTATCTGATTGCTTTAATATTTGTGCTGTTTCCAGTTGACATAGTTACCTGTCTGACGGACAACAACATGTCTTCTTTACGAGAATGGTTGAGGACCAGGAATTGAGCTTGCTCTCTCTGTTTCTCCTCTAGCTCCTTCTCAAATATCAACTTTTCCTGCTTTTTCTCCTCCTGACATAGGAACAGAGAGAAAGACACGTCAATAATATTTAAGTTAAAGATACAGTAATAACACAGAAATATGATCAAACATACCTTTCTCTTCTCATAGTCCATAATTTTGTTCTGCAGTGTCAGCGAGAATTGAAAATAATTGGCAAATCATTATTACATTAGCAGATAAATGCTTATTTTGTAGCCTAAAACAGGATGAAATGGTGTGGAAACATCTAAATGAAGTTAAAGGCTTTTTATAGACTCAAACACAAAGCGCTACTCAACAATGTCAGTTCCAGAACAGTGGACAAATCAAAAGACCCCAGAGGCGGGGAAAGTGTTGCAAGCTTTGTCTACAGTAACAAGTTGGCAAACCTATTTCTGACCCTCACGTTCAGCACTGCCCATTTTAAACCATTGCAGAATGGTGCAAAACACATTTGTCTTTTGACAATTAAAAGTATTAATAATAATAATCAAAGCAAACAATTAACCCTACAATGTTTATGACCTCATCTCACCATATAGAAACACCTTTTACATTATGTTTAATAACTGCATGAGAGAAGTGATAATGTTTACTGACCTGCCAGGCCACCTCCTCCCCATCAACACAATCCTCCTCCTGTTTCGTTCCATCATGCTCCAGCACAGGCAGGAGATACTGGGATGGAGGGCAATACTCTAGACCCATCTCTAAAGCATATAAAAACTCAATTAACAAAACCTGTTATACAGAATTGCCATCATCTATATTAAATTTGTATTCTCATAAGTTGAAATGCCAAGAGCTTTTTGAGACTCACCTGAACAGAGGTAACGCTGCACTTCCTCTGTGCCGCCCGTACACACTGATGAAGGAGGATAGGCCATAACATGTGCATCCAGGATAAGACTCTGCCACATCACATTACACACGACACATGCATAAGTGTTTTTAATGATACATCAATTTCTACATAATTATATTAAATGACTTATTCCTAAACCTTGAGAACAAAACACTCACTTCCAGGGTGCGAACACAGGCCAGCTGTTTGGGCAGTTCTAGGATGCTGTTTTCACTTATGTCCAGTGTTCGCAGACTGCTCATGCGACCCACAGACACAGGAATCACAGTAAGACAGTTTGCTGTGTAAATGAAAGCATTATGTTTAATAAAGGACGCATGGTACAGTATAATGTCAACAACAACAAATGTATCAAAATGTTTTCTCTTTATGTTTATATATACACTTATATTAACTTGCTCTATAACGCTGTATGTTAAAATGACTCACGTGGTAAGTGAAAAAAAACTAGATCAGTAAAGTAAAAAACATTCAATGCTCTAATGAGGACATTTCAAAACAATGAAAACGCATAATACAGACCTTTCACATTAAGTGTCTGTAGATGCCTTAGATCCCCTATAGAGTCTGGCAGCTGTTTTATGTGATTCTTCTCCACATTCAGCACCTTGTAAGAAAGAAAATTAATTCATTGTTTAAATAGGTCTTATTTAAGTGTTATGAGAGGCTATGTTGTAAATATAGTCAGTATATGCTGCAGTGTCACACTGCACAGAGTAGCTTTTTGACTTAAACAGTTTTAAATAATATAAATATAACAAAGAAATAATCAAAAAAACATATTAAATGCAGAATTTTCTCAAGTTCTATTTAAGCATTAGAATATATACTTCCTGACATTTAATGTTTTGAAATTAAAAGTTTTCCTTTATAGACCATAGCAGGGTAAACAGGAAGTTGGCTTCTAAGCTGTTTGGTACTGTATTTAAGCACAGCTGGAATGGTTTGTTGACCAATCAGAATTCAGGATCAGTACTATTGGTTTTTAATATCACATAAAATCGACAACCCACCTCCCAGCTTTTAATATTTAATACATTTACCTGCAAGGACAAAAGCTGCCCAAGGTCATCAGGAAGCGATGTGAGGTTATTTTCATGGAGGTCTAAAACCTTAAGAATTGATATAGAGAGTTGTTACTGTACAATTGTTCCAAAAGGGAAATTCATATTGGTGTCATCCCATTTCATTTCTCTCACCTTTAACGTTGCTAAGGCACTAATGCAGCAACCTTTTGGTACAAATGATCTCAGGTGATTTCCATGGAAAATGAACACCTGGAATTTAAGTGGAAACTCTTTTATATTCATATTCGGAAGATGCATTTTCAATCCGACTCATGCATTCAATCCATCGTAGAATTGCATACTGTATATTTTGTGTGTTTCGTGGGAATCAAACCAGGACTTTTACACAATGCTCTGCCAACCGAATTACAGGAATATAGCTACTGTCAAATTTTCACTGACCACAGTTCAAAGAAGACAAAAACAATTAGAGTAAACACTCACTTTTTTCTGGAGCACTTTACAAAGGGAGAAGGTACATGAAGGAACCTGCAGAAAAAAGCAAACAGATAGCACTAATTATAAATATCCCTGTGCAATATGCAAAAGCCGTGATAAATCACAAAATGCTTAGTACTGTTTCTCTGTGATGAGCGTTTCTGTAACTCACCTCTGTAAGCTCACAAGAAGAAATATCCAGAATGTCATCTGCACCTGCTTCTTTGGCCTGCACAAAACATTGTATTAGGGTCCCAAACACTTCACTGCGAGTAAGATGTATCCATCTGTGACCAAAACCAGTCTTAAGTAGCACAGGAACATTTTTAGTAAAAGCAAAAAATACATTGTATGGGTCAAATTTATAGATTTATCTTTTATGCCAAAAATCATTAGGATATTAAGTAAAGATCAAGTTCCATGAAGATATTCTGTAAATTTCCTAACATAAATTTATCAAAACTTTATTTTTGTGAGTGAATGACCAGTGACAGGGTCTCTTATTACCAACTTCAAAGCCAATTTTCTCAATACTTTGATTCCTTTGCATCCTCAGATTCCAGAGATTTAAACAGTTATATCTCCGCCAGATATTATCATATCCTAACAACCCATACATCAATAGAAAGCTTTCAACTGATTTAAAAATATTGATTTCGAAACATTGACCCATAAGACTGGTTTTGTTGTCCAGGGTCACATATATAGATGAGTTGCAATAAATAACATCTAACACATAAACAAACGTGAGTAAACTCGAATGCAATGACACGTGCACAAACCCACCAAGCACAGCTGGTTCTCAAGTCGCTTCTTGGAATCCTCACTGGGTTTCTTCTTTTTCGAGAACAGAAACATCCTGAAAGATCCTTGTGGGCACCTTGGTCAAGCTACACTAAAGCCAGAGCCTATTGAGTGTAAATGCAAAGTAAATTCAAGTAACGTTAATAAAAACATTATTGTCTTATTTACTAGTCTTGAGCACACATATATCCGAGATTCATCTACGAATAGCTCGATTTAGTCTGAGGCTGATTTAATTGATCTGTTTTGAAACCAAGTAACGTAAACATTCACGATAAAAAGACATTAACTTACCTTACAAGAAATGACGAATGCACCTCTTCTCCCGTCTATATGACATCTAAACGACTACGTCAAAACACAAGCCGCTTGAGACACACCTTTAAAATGATTAAAAACAATTTAGTACCCCGTCTGATCTAACACAGCCCTTCAGCTCCACTTTCCAAACCAGGCAGGAAGGAAGTGGATTGATCGGATGTTGTGAATTAGGTAATGCATCGCTGCAGCGTGAAAGGTTCCTCACTTCTCGCGATACTTCGTGAAGCTTTATAAACGCGGCGCAACGCTTCCGGGTCCTTTTCGTTCTGCTTAAACGGTGAAGGTGCAACAGTAATCGGTCGTCCCGAATCCGGGTTCATCCGACACCCTCACCAATTTAAATCGAACTGAGCTCAACTTCAGCTGATACGCCATGCCTCCTAAATTCGACCCCACCGAGACTAAAGTTGGTATGTGTAGAATACGGTAACGTTTGAATGGACTGATGAGTCCGTCCCAGAGAGGCCTTGTCTGGGGTTTTATTGTGGATAATTAAACGAGTCAAATGGTAAACGTTTAGAGGCTTTGCTAAACCTTAAGGTCTAGTTAAAGCAATTGTTCTGTCCATATATGGATTGATAACTGGTAGACACGAGTGCGACTGAAATGCGTAAAGCGATTTACGTTCTCTTCAATGCTATCGGTAGGATCTTCGACTTTAGAAACGCTAACGTTAAAATTGGTTCAGTCGCGATGTGTCGAACGAGTCGGAGTTTTGTATTAAAGGTGTAAGTATTAAAAGCTGAAGATCGACAGAGTGCAGTATTATCAATGTATACAGTTCATTCAGTTCCACGTGGTAGCCGTTTATCTCGCACGTGGAGAAAGGCGAGTTAACTAGACTTTAAACCGAAAGCGTAGTAAAGCATGCAGATTAAATTTGTATTGCGTCACAGTATAACAATTTTGCTCTTTCAATTCAGACTTTCAGATACTTTATGCTTAAGATGCAAGCTTGAGTACCGTTTACAATATTCTAACGCTAGCTCATTTTAAGCTTTAAAAGGTAACGTTAATTATGTTTTGAGTAGATGGAATTCTGCTGTTATCTGCTCTTACAATATATAATCTCTTAAATCTCTGTGGAGAACTATGATTATATAATGTTCACAGTTTCGCATATCACCATATCTACAAAAACGACTTAAACTGCGGTTATAGAAATGCTGACTGTTGTAGTGAATACTTATGCTCTAAAACGCGATACCCAAACATCCTTTTTTAATATTCATTTGTCGTCATTCGGAACAAATGTCATGCGTGTATGTGGCGTCTGGGCGTGCTGTTTTCAGACCACAGCAGAAATGAACAAGCGTCTGCTTTATTGGCATCTCGATGGTGACCCCAACCAAAATAGGGATGCGTTTATTGAGAATAGGAAGGCATTTATGCAGACCTGTCTGTTTTTAGATCATTCTAGATTTATAGTCTTTATGTGCCTTGCATAGCTAGATTTTCCATCCTTTGCTGACCCTGGTGAAACTTTGCATTAATACAAACCACAAATGTATGATGCACAAAGCTAAATAAATGCCTTTTATTAGATTTAGTTTTTCCATTGTGTATTAAAATTAAGGTCAAGGTTATACTTTCTGACAGTCTTGATTGTTGGATAACATTTAAAGTGAGGCTTTAAGTATTATAATTGTGTAGTTATGAAGTCTAGCATTACAATATTACTTTTTTAAATTCTGATATTTTTCCCCTTTCAAGTGTTCATGAGGTGCACAGGAGGAGAGGTCGGTGCCACATCTTCACTGGCCCCCAAAATTGGACCTTTGGGTCTTGTAAGTATTATGTGTTCGTTTGCATTGCAGTAGTATATTGCATTCATTCCTACTATGGGAGTTTGTAAAGCAGCCTCCCGCCACTATGCAAGTCTATGAAAGTGACTGTGTATAATCCAGTGGAGGCTTATAGTGACCCAGCTCTAGGAAACAGGACTGCCCTGTAAACTAATGGGCAACTCTGTGCCGAAAGGTCTGGAACAAACCGTTCATCTTGCAGAATGTTAATTTACCCTTTATTCTCTTGTTTCTCAGTCCCCCAAAAAGGTGGGTGATGACATTGCAAAGGCTACCGGTGACTGGAAGGGTCTGCGTATCACTGTGAAACTGACCATCCAGAACAGACAAGCAGCGGTATGCCCCTAAAGACATTCTATGCTTTTCGTCTTGAAATCACTCAGTCCTAAAGTTTGTTTACATGCCTTGTTTGTATTTCAGATAGAGGTAGTGCCTTCAGCCTCTGCCCTCATCATCAAGGCTCTGAAGGAACCACCTCGTGACAGGAAGAAGGTCAAGAACAGTAAGTTTATTTTACTTTTAACGTAAATACACAATGTAAGATTAATGGTTTTGGCATTCCGTTGTTCACTGTAAGCCACCCGCCACTATGCTAGTCTATAAAAGTGACTGTGTATAATCCAGTGGTGGCTGATAGAGACCCAGCTCTAGGAAACAGGACTGCCCTGTTTAATGGGTGACTCTGTGCCGAAAGGCCTGGAACATTACATAAGGTTATGAGCATGAATATATATTTGCTGTATTTTGTAGATGCTAAAATGTGGGTTGGTAAAATTGGAATATGTGTGTGACCTTGTGTATAAGTGTCCTAAAGTTTTTGTTTTTTTTGCTTGTAGTAAAGCATGCTGGAAGCGTTACATTTGATGAGATTGTCAGCGTTGCCCGTGTCATGAGGCCACGATCAATTGCAAGGGAGCTTTCTGGTATGTAGTCATGCAATTTTCCCCCTCCGTTCTTGAAATTTCATCAATTCACCAGCCTCCCGCCACTAAGCATGTCTGATATAGTGACAGTGTTTAATCCAGTGGAGGCTGATAGTGACCCAGCTCTAGGAAGCAGGGCTGCTCAACTAAGTGGGTAACCTTGTGCCAAAAGATTTGGAACAATTTGTCTGAAAACCATGCATAAACGAGTTGCATTTGAAATTATTTAATGTCTGTCCTGTCCTGTGTCTCTCAGGTACCATTAAGGAGATTCTGGGCACAGCACAGTCTGTGGGGTGCACCATTGATGGTCGTCCTCCCCATGATGTCATTGATGACATAAACAGTGGCAAAGTTGAATGCCCAACAGTACGTATGAAACAATTAAAATAAATTGTATTTACTTTGTCAAACTTGTTTAACTGGATTTTCTCTTTCTTGCAGGAGTAAATGCAATCAAGAAAATAAAATTTGTTGATAAACTCTGGTGTTGTGTCCTTGCTTGCATTGATAAATGATGTGCATATAGTGAGTTGGGTTTTTTAAGTTACTCTAATTTCCATCAATAAAGAGAAATTTAAAACGCAGATAGGAAAAAATTAACAATTTATTGAAATGTCTTGCAGTACAAAAACTTGAGTATAAAATATTCAAGAACCATTTTACTATTTGTTTGCCCCAGAAACAGGGATATATCTCAACTCAGCCACAGTGTATTTTTTCAACCTATAAAACTTCAACAGAAGCCTTTACCCAAGCTCTAAAATGACATCTTAGTTGCCTTAAGGTAACACATGTGCTTGAAATTCTGTGGATATGTAGTTAATACTAACATGCAGTGCTAAAAGCATGTTAGTACATTTTCCTCCAATACCAAGTATTCAAATAAAGGTGCTACAGTTGAGGAAAACCACAACTAAATTACACTGTCTCTCAGTTCTCCACATCCTCTTCCTCCCCTTCATTCTCTCCATCCTGCTCCTCATCCATATGCTCATCTTCCTCTTCATCTCTACTTTTATCATTCTCATCGGTCCCACTTTTCTTCTTGTCCTTGCGTTTCTGCTCGGATGCTGCTTTTTTGCCTTTCTGGCCTTTCTTGTAGGCTGTTGTGAAAGATGAAAAAGCAGTTACCTAACTGTATGGTCAATATCTAATTGTAGTACTGGCTACACACATTGAGTAAAACTAGTTTTGCCAAGGTTTAAAATACTTGCCAGAACTAAAAAATAAATGGCATGTTTCTAAACATAACTTACCCTCAAGTGCTTCACGTAAAGGTTGTAAGAAACGCTCAAACTCCATCTCCTCCATAGCTGCCATCACATCTCCAGCATTGAGTGTCTTCCTCTTTGCTTTCATAGCAAAATTGTTTGCGCTGGCGTCAAAAATATATAAGTTTCTAGGATGATGTTTATAATATACATTTAAACTAACAAAGACTTACCATGATGTTGCATAGAGAACGAAAACACTAGCTGCCTGAGAAATAGCTCTCCTTGCCTCTTTGGACACGTTTACTCCGTCTGGCAACTGAAGACGACATGTAAACCCATAATAAACCAAGAAATTATAACTTATTTACAGAGATTCTACATGAAAAGTAACGGCATAAATTTTGTAAAAGTGTACCAAATGAAAGTTGTGGCAGATGCATGATGTTATCGTAGTTTTACTACAATTGTTATGATTAACGTTGCCGGTCATGGTAAATGTGTACTTACCATGGTTACAAATAGCACAACTAGGGTAAATTTAAGTACCTATTGAAACTTCAATTTACTCGATTCGTTTTCTATGGATAATACATAAGATGTATTTTTTCGTCTGCCAAAACCAGGTTATACAATAATAAAGGTACAATAATGAACGACACTTACCGCCTCCTTGATAATCCGCGTTATGACAGCATTGGGTAGATTGAGGTCCTCTGGTCTCTCAGCCATTACACTGAATAAACACTTAAATAGTTGCGTTCGACGATTAAATGTGTGCTGCAAGTAGTTTTATGGGAACAGATTTTCGTCAACGTTAAACTTGCGCACAATGCAACGATCATAACACGATGTAACGTTAATCAGATGTCAAACAGAGCCACTGTACTCCCGCGAAAACTGCGTTAGCTTTAGCCGTGTGTTTGAACAGTGAAACCAACGACAATTACAAAAAACGTAAGTTACGAATGCTGTAAAATGCTGAATCTTGCTGTGCTGAATATACAAGAGACAAACTCGACTTCTAAGACACAGCCAGAACTTGAACAAGAGCTACCGTACAACACTATCACAGCCCGCTCGATCATCCAAACACATGCCTTTGACCTTTCACCTCTCACCTCTCTTCTCTTACGTCTCAACCAATAGGATGCGTTTGCGTCAAGTGTGTCTCGTTTTTTCTAAGGCACTCAACACATGCACATGATGGTTTTTCATGTGCGATTTAAAATGTACAAGTTCTTCAATAAACACGTTTAATATAAATTCAGATGTTAAAATTCGACTTTGCTGTTTAATTTGGCTTGTCGGCTGCTGTTTTAGACCAGCCTTCAGTACAAACTATTTTGATGGGCAAGTTTTGTTGATCTGCATTTCAGATCGTGTGAATTGTAAACTGTCAGAAATTCTCTCTTTTACTCTTATCGAATAACTACTCCACAAGAATCCTGTCATGTGTTATTTCAGTGTTAGCAGAGCTTGTGCTGTAGTCACATAGCACCTCAGCAGATTGCTCAGTTTTTACTGTTCTTATATCATGCCCAATTTTAGCATATGTTTGAGAGCAATGCCTTCGTGAGAATGAATTTAAAACATGATGCCCTCCCCTTAAAAATTGGAATGGAAATTAAAATATACATTTCTATATATTGGAAGTGCTTATATTTTTCAATAGATAAAAAATGCTATTTCTTTGGTAGGCTATCATTAAATATATCGAAATGTATTTATTTATATATGTGAAGAGTTTTATTTCCAAAAATGTTTTATTGTGTTAGTAAGCTGCATTTTTTGTTATTAATGCTTAAATCAAAACAAACCAACTGCAGTTTGATTCTCAATTTTGGGAAACCCTGGCCTAACCATATAAGACCAACTCCTCTTTATGTGTGGTCCCCCCAAAATAGTAGTTTAAAACAGAGTGCAAGTGGATTTTTCCACAACGAATTCAATATGCACAGACCCATAAAGAAAATCTGGTGGGGGTGTGGTGTCTTTTTTCATTTTATTGTATGCAGCACGATTGTGTCAACCTCAACTGTGGTAAATGCCAAAGAATTTCCATGACCTTTTTTTTCTTGAAGCTCATCAAATTTCTTGAGGTTAGCTTCAAATATTAGCCGAAAAAGCAATTAACATTTAATGCTATGTAGTCTTTTATTGAGATTTGTAACGTTTCTTCACTTTCGAACAGATGATGTCACTATTAGGGAGGTTGTCAGTAAAGGTTGTAAAGAGTGTTATAAATTCATGGGTGGCATGTTTCTGTAGCCTGTGAACTAAGTAAAGTTTAAAATTCTCTGTTGGGGTGGGTTAAACTAAACTAGAGCTGATATAGCAGAGCTACTTCAATGATAATGGGCTAATTCACAGTCAGTCTCACATCATTGGTTACTCAACTAATATTTTAATTACAAATAAAACAGAGGATTTATCTATTCATTAATGTGCAACGTTATCCTTACAACATTCTTGGTGTTGTTAACCTTAACCAACCCTAACACACATTTGATCCACAAGTACAGAAGAACTGTAGGCTATACATCTGTATCTGTATAAAATCTACAGAATTTACGTTTTTTATCAAATGGTTAATTAATAGATTCATAGAACCCCTATTTTGCTTCATATCTAATAATTTTAAAGAATAGACTTTTAGCTGAATATTTTGTAGGACCAGCATGTTAGTGTTTTCAACACCAGGTGTCACCACTAATACCGAGTAGAACTTTTAATAGCAAGTAGTTAAAACTTTTCTCTCTCTCCTAATAATTTCCACATGTATTTTTGGAGTAATTGTTTGCACAGAAAAATCCTTTGGAAATATTTTTATCTGCTCAATAGACTAAGGTGCCCAACAACCTTTCTTTCTGCAGTATTTCATGCAAAGTGAATGTGTCACTTCCATAGCAACAGTCAAGCTTCAATTTGAGTGTGGCACAAACTATTTAAATCAACTAAATTATTATGACTACATACATTTTCATGTTTTTTTCTAATAAATCATTAAATACATAGACAAATTCCCACCTGTGCCATTACGCAGTTCAAACTGTATAATTTATTGGATAGGCGTAGTTAGGGTTAAAGTCAAGTGAGGACCACCAATACTAGCTGTTTCTGCTTCATTAAAAAGGCTTGCCAGATTTAAGATTTATTTTTTATGACCTTTTCTTTCAGATTTGAAAAGGATTGTCTTTAATGGCCGATGTCTAATTGTTCCTTTCAACCAGCTGATCATGACTTCATTTAAGAGTCCTCAAGAGTTTCACAAAATTGGTAATTGAACAATTGCAGTCATATTAAGCAATTTTAAAATCTAGATTCCACAATAAAACCCATTGTTCCACTACTTTAAATGAGTAATGCTGTGGCTCGATGGGAAAGTTGCTATAAGACAAAAATAGAGACGTAAATAGGCTGGGTCATATATAGACAGCCACAAAAAAATCTCAATTACAGAAATTTCCAACAAGGAAACAAAAAACTCTGAAGCTAGTGGATTGCAAGACACAGGATCATTTACTTTCATTTTAATTGACTGTCATTGCTTTTAAAAGCTCTAAAATCTTTACTAAATTCAATAAGCTACAAATGTGCCCCTTTTGGAAACTATTTTGAAAGGGTCTATTTTCACCACGGGCATCATGTATAATGATTATAACTCTGAATCACACGCCTTTCTGTTTCTGTGAAAACAGGAAGTCTGAGTTACCTGGTCTCGTTCATTTCCTCCTCAACTAAGAAAAGACTGAATAGAAACAGGAAAGTCCACAATCAATAGAACAAATAAATATCACCATCCCTGTCTGGAGATTCCGTCTCTCAAAAAGTCACCCAAAAGTAGAACAGATTAAAAAAAACTTACAGTCCTTGTTTTGTACTCTTTGTCAGTATTTTGTATTTCAGCAGTGCACTTTATGACACCTCATAGTTAGTTTTGACACAAATACATTGTCCTTATGAAGCACCATACTTATTGGCTTAACTGTTTAACACCTGTACTTGACTATTAATGCATATTCTAAGTTTCAGAATGTCCACCCAGAGTGTAAATATTCTACAGTCTAATGAGAATCTAATGGAAACATAATATGCCCCTTTGTACTTCTGTAGGTCGGTCCACCTTCTAAAATAATTATTTGGTTTATGGCTGTTATTTCAACAAACAGCCTTCAGTTCTGACTAGTCATGGTCCTGCCTCGTCTCGTCATGATTTTCGAGTCTTGTGGCAGGATCATGGCATTGTTTTGGTTTTGTAATGCCATGCTCTCTCTCCAGTGTGGCGTCTTTTAGCCCCGCACCCTTGTTTCTCCGTCAGCTTCCCATTAGTGTTTCATCCCTCTCACCTGTCCCATTATCTTCCCACCATTTGCCATTGTTGTTTGAGTCTTGTCACCTGCCCGCCCCCCTCCCTGCGTCATCATGCCTTGTTAGTGTTCCCCTTTATGAGCCCTGTGTATTTCTTTCCACATGTTGGTTCATTCCTTCCCGTACCCATTCAATGTGTTTACCTTCCCATGGATTGCCATGTTCCCTTCGTATCTTTAATTTATCATTTTCCCGGGAGCTTGTTTTATTCCCCTCGTGGAAGTTTTTTGTTTTGACTTGTTCTGTTAGTTGTGTTTTCCCCATTGTGGGTTTTTTAGTTTATTAATAAAATGAATTTGGTTAACCCTTGGTATGCAGACCAAACCCAAGCGCAGACAGACAGTGACACTAAGTTAATACTTGTCTTGGTGGCTGATGTAGATTTTCAACAATATCATTAAAATGATACTTCACAAAAAAATGAAAATTCTGTCATAATTTTCTTACCTTCAAGTTGTTCCAAATCTGTATAAATTTTGGTTCTGATGAACACATAGAAAGATATTTGGAAGAATTCCATACAGATTTTGCCCCCCATTGACTACCATAGTAGGAAAAATACAATGGTAGTCCAAAGTGCCCCGGAACTGTTTGCTGTCCTACATTCTTCAAAATGACAATGTCTTGCATACTTTATTCAATGTCAGATTTTTTACTCATTGTCATATTTTTTTAATTATCCTTCGTTGAACATTACATGTATAATTAGGAATTGAGCGATGTGACTTACAAGAGTGAGAAACAACAAAATGAATGCAGATGAATGCACAGATGAATTTGCTGTCATAACATAGTATTTCAGCTTCAAAAGCAAAACCCAAGCATCGCCTGGTATCAACAGTTATATCAACTCTCTTTTTAATCCTCCTTTAAGCAGGGACCTCATCTTCACCCATGCATCTCTTACACCTCATATCTACTGCACACCTGGAGATCTTGTCTTTCACAGAAGACAGTTTTGTTGTAGAAAGTTTGGCCAATGTAGGAGCGGAGGAGGGTGGTGGTGTTCTCCCTTACTGTCAACACTTCCATTTCGAGGGAGTGAAGGAAATCAAACTGAATGAATAACAGGCTCTCAAAAGCTCACGTAAGCGATGAGAAGCAAATGTCTAAATGAAGCTCATTGAAACACACCTGTGGAGGCGACCACCTTCACCTGGCTAAACTTCTGAGCTATTTATGAGGTTAAGGGGCCATTCACTGCAATGCAAGGGATTTGATCAGATGTAAAGTATGATCTTTGCAGAAGTTTCGATACCAACTTTCAGTCTTTGTATATTTAGCTGTGGATAATATATCATATTCCATACACTATAAAAAACGAAATGATGGTTCAACTTAAAAAAAGTGGTCAAAAAATAAGCTGCCTTAAAAGTTGAATTAATTCAACTAAACAATATAAGTTAAACGAGTTTGCATGAAATTCCATAGTAAAATAATATTTTAAGTTGAAAGAACTCAAAATTTGAAGGCAGCCGGGTTCATTTTTTAAGTTAACCCCAAAAAAATTGTGCTAGCTGAGCTTCTATGGCATTTAAACACAAAAACAATAACAATTGACAAGCGATTAACTATAAATAGCATTCATCAGTTCTCAATTGAACTAATACCTTATTATGACTGATAAAGCTAGTCCGAGGCAAGACTCCAAAAAAGGATCTTGGCCCAAGAATACGATTAATGAGAAGTTTTTAAATGAAATTAGGCATTCTAAACAGACGTTATCTGAGGGATGTCTTTTTGCACAGCGCTGGCAGTGGAAAAAGAGGGGATGCTCTGTACACATTGGGCTCCGAGTTCTTCAGAAGCAAACAAACAGAGGCAGCTCTATGATGATGCATGAGTCTGTCAGAGAGAGCCGAGCACCAAATACAGACCAGCCAGTGTGGGAGCAGACAGCACTTCAACTTCTCCATCCATCACACAGATGAGGGTTCCGACACACCAAATTTCTTATTTATATTTATCTATTTCATCAGGATTCCCTTGGAATTGTTGCTAGCAATAAGTATATTCATACATGTTTGATCAGACATAAACACTCTGTCCTTCACTTACAACCTGCAAGTCAAATAGAAATCTAAGGAATCTCAAAATATCCAGACAAGAATGTGCACATGAGAACAAATACACACGCACACATGTCCACACAAGTGGTTGTTTGAGTTCCTGTTGAGTCTACTCTTTCTAGACCTAACATAGCTTCTATAACCCGGCTGACAAATAGCAAAATATCAACTGCAAAAATAATTAATATCCACCCTTCCAAAATTTCCCCATTCTGTGATATATTCGTAATTGAATTGCCGTGTTTCAAACCATGCCTGGTATTTTGTGCCAGTTTTTGACTCATCCAGGGGTAAAACCGTCAGTTTGATTATGTTGGCCCAAAAGTGGCATATTTTCCATAAATTTTCCCCACTGAACAATATCATAATAGAGCTGTTTTTGATACAAGATCAACTTGTGTTGAGAAACGGATGTATTTATAAAAAAGATATATTTGGGG
Source organism: Triplophysa dalaica (assembly GCF_015846415.1). Lineage (NCBI taxonomy): Eukaryota > Metazoa > Chordata > Actinopteri > Cypriniformes > Nemacheilidae > Triplophysa > Triplophysa dalaica. The sequence goes on from NC_079545.1 coordinate 20,803,655, forward strand.
AGTTAATTTTGGCACTTCTTTTGGCACAGTTTGTTTTTTTTCATCTCGTGTATGTGTGTTTCGAGGGGTATGGGGGGGGGGGAATTTCCAGGAACATAGTTTTGAAGATGACGAATGTTGACTCCGACAGAATATATAAACACTTGATAAGACTTAAGTTGCGGCATCATTTAGAAAATATGTAAAAATCATTAGAATAAAAACATTCATTTGCTTAAAAAAAAAAACTTAGATTTTTTTAAATGTGTTGTTTGATTCATTTCGTTTTGAGGTTGTGTTGGTTTCAGAAGGTGTAGTGCTTTGCAGACACTGTGTGACAAGTCTAAGTGTTACAAACGGCATAATTTTATTAGTCAGTCTCATCTTTGTTGCTTTTAACTTCTACAGTATATTTAGGGCAAAGCTTTTATCATTCTGTCCTCGGGCAGACAGACAAATATACACATACTAATTTCCAACTGTGCAGTTTTGAAATACTGCTCATGCAAATATACAGAGCTGACTCCTCACTTGACTGCTTTCATAGCCATGCTTGTCAAATCTTCCAGAAATTAGTTGGCAGAAAGACAACACAGACATTTTAGTGGTTATCATTACCTCTTTACTCATCTAGCCTTCAGGGCGGCCATCTGTTTTGCCTGAAAATAGTTTTGTCAACGGCCAAATTAAAGGACCCAGTCTTTTGCTGTTTTTGAGGCTTTATGTTTTTTGGGTGTTAAACAATGGATGTTCATGTTTAAAAAAAAGCTTTATATTTCACATGTTTCAAGTCTATTTTTCACGGCTGTCCCTCTTCTAACAAAACGACTGGATTTCTTCCAGTCTATATAAAGTCCCTCCTTCAGAAACGCTCTGATTGGTAAAGCTGACCAGGTCTGTCGTGATTGGTTTCCCGCTTAGAGTGTGTCAAGATGTCACACCCATACCATATCAGCTTCCGCTTCTCAGGCTGTTGTGATTGGTCGGTCCCCCTCTCAGTGCACATGTATTAATTATTTTTTAACAATAAACAGTAACTATAGCGTCAACTTCACTTTATCAGTTAAAACATGCGGATCAATCGAAGTGTTACGGAGGTCTGCTATGTTGACATGTTGGCATGTGCAGACGTCATCTTTGTTAGAGATCGCAAATTGTTTTCATACTATGGCGAGGGAAATTACACCGGACTGAATGGCGTCAGATATATTAATAGTTATATTATTTACACAAATAACAGAAGCGTTAGTTTTGCCTTTTTATATTGGACCCAAGTTGGATAATAAAACAAGGAGATTTTAAAAATGTGTTGTTTGATTCATTTTGTTTTGAGGTTGTGTTGGTTTCGGAAAGTGTAGTTTTTTGCAGACGCTGTGTGACAAGTCTTGTGTTACCACGGCATAATTTTATTAGTCAGTCTCATCTTTGTTGCTTTTAACTTCCACAGTATATTTAGGGCAACGCTTTTATCATTCTTCACACACAAACACGCACAATAGCAGTGTATTACACAGAACAGCTTTTACAGCCAATGATAAAGTCATGGAAGCCGTTTTTGAATTATTATTTTGTTATTTTACAGGTATTGTTTATGCTCTAACAGCAACATTACACACTAAAGGTTGAAGAATGGGATCACGGGTAAAGGGATCTTTAAAGTTAGAAGTTAGATAAATTCGAAGATAATGTTAATTAGAGCCATCTAAAGGAGATATGAGAACTAAACTCAGATGTGTAAATTTCTCGCTGTATTACACAAGTCTGTGTAGCTGTTGTCATGTTCTATGTGCCGTCATGTGATTGAGGTCTCATTAATTGACATTAAAAGTTGTTGATGTCACTTTAAAATGCAGTCAAAAGTGAAAAATGTGTCCCAGACTTACTCTAACTTTTTAAGGATATATTATGTTTGTGTGCTTACATAAAATAATGATAAAAGTATTAAAGGAATAGTTCACCTTCAAAATTAAACATCATGTTTACTCAACCTGTTGTCATTTAAAATCTGCGTGACTTTCTTTTTTTCTGCAACCACATAAGAAGGTATTTTGGAAAATGTTGGTAACCATAAAGTGTTGGTCCCCATTGACTTCTATTGTATGGACACCAAAACCAACGCAAGTCAATGGTTTTCTATCACCAACATTCTGTTCTGCAGAAGAAAGAAAGTCAAACAGATTTGAAATGACAAGAGGGCGTGTAAATAAGGACAGCATTTTAATTTTGAGGGTGAACTAGTCCTTTAGAAAGGGATGTAAATATATTCACCCATGCTTTCATAAAGGATCTATGTATTACTACACAACCCATGGAATTTCATTATAGGACAACACTCAATCTCACAGCATTACAATTTAAGTGCTTTTAAGTGTATTTTTCATATTTTGGTGACATAAACGTGGCACCATCATAAACATGTTGGCATCAAATATTATATGATGACATAAAGATAATAAGGGGATTTGGCCGGAAATAAACCCCCAGAAATAGCAAATTATTCAAACTCCAGCATTTGTTAAATTCTGGTGGCATTTAACACATCACACAGTCAGTTTAATAGTCACCCCGAAAATATTTAAGGATTGAAAAAGACTAGTAGTGTCACCTTGCACTTGTGTGTTCAAATTTAACCCTGTTATCAGTCATTCCAGCCATTTGCTGGATATGCTGTGATGAAGACTTAATCATTTAACTATGACCCATAAGATGGCACAATGCATCACCGGAGTCTGCTCTACAATTCACTTCTTCATGCTCATAAAGTTCTCTCACAACCTAAATCTGGCTCAAATAAATGAATGAGAAAGCTTCAAACAGTGATTTTCCACACCACACCTCACACACATCATACATGCAAATGATTTCCCCCTCTTCCTTTCCTTCTCTCTTGCAGTACGTCAGAGAGCAGGATGGCAGCTATGTGCCATGTGTGTGTGATGTCTCAACAACTCTGCGGTGAGGGCGAATGCCGTCTGACATACCGCCAGTGCTGTCTGCAGGGGAGGTGAGAGGGATTACTCAATGTGTGAGTTGTGTGTGTGTGTGTATGTGTGTGCAACTGAACTCTCCTCAGACCAAAATATGCTGGATTGTACCTTTCCTGTGTTTCATAACAGCCCATGTTTCCGAAAAACTGAACTAAACAACCTGCAATGCCTATTGCAGAGGAAAAGTAGGTAGTTTCAGTTATGTTTTGTAACAGGAATATCTTCAGATATGTATACCCATTAATTCCTCCAACTGATTTAACAACAAATGATGTTTTCTTTTTCCCTGAAAAGTTTAAGTATGTATGTCTAAAGAGGCTTGCCAACTTTTGTGTGTGTGTGATGTCAGAGGGGGCTGTGCACAGCTTGTCTATAAAACTGGCAGCCACTAAGAGAATCAAGTGGAGCTGAGGTTTACAGTTTCGTGCATTTACCAATTCATAAACAGATAAAAGTGAAGATTGCAGGAAAACACATTAGACGGAGCTTTTGAATAACAGAGATTACTTTTTTGAAACAGTTTGTGAAACATCACAGCTGAAAAGCAACTTTGCAAAGTGCTCATATACATTCTTCTCAGTCTTGGATAAAATGTCACCTTTGAGGTCCATTCTAAGGCGAGGACATTTCTTTACACTGGTGCTGCTGTCATTGTCTGCTGTAGAGGTGAGTTTGTTCGGTGCTATTTTGGATTTTGGGGGTTTGACACTGACTGCTTTCTTTATTTGTCATTTCTGCTGGCTTTAAAGTTTCAATATTATGGCCATCTGTTTTTGCTATCTACTCACTTTGCTAGTATACAATAAGAAAGTGCATGAACATAATTTGGGAATTTAGTTTTAGACATTTAATCTTTTGATAATAGTCCCTTTCCTTCCTGTTGCAATGTTCACTGGACTAAAAGTTGCTTAATCACGAGGTCAGTTTTCAACGGTAAGCTTCTGTTCAACATCAAAGTGGTTTAGTTTGGAGATGAAAGACAATGGATTTGCTTTTTTAGCCTTGTTTTTGTCAGGCTTTGGCTTACAGAGCAAGTGCTATTGTTGAATAGTCCAATACAAAGACAGCACAGATTTATTATGATTTTAAGCTAAGGAGGTTAATGCATTAACATTATTTACTTAATTTAAGAAATAAACGGTATTTAAAACTTTAAAAATTCCTAAGGAACATTTCTCCCTTGCATTTTAAGATAAAAAAAGATAAAATCATACCAAAGTTGTGTTTTATCAGCAGTCATACTTCATTCTGACTTTCCTTTTCTTTTACTTTTCTGAGGTTCAGGGTGCCTGTCCTACCAAGTGCTCATGTCCATCCACGGTGTGTCCTCCCGGTGTCAGTTTGGTTTTGGACCCATGTGGATGCTGTCGGGTCTGTGCCAAACAGTTCAACCAAGACTGCAGCGCTACTGAGCCCTGCGACCACATCAAAGGACTGCGCTGCCACCTGGGGGCCGGTGGAGACCCTGAGACAGGCTTGTGTAGAGGTGAGAGAAGTAAAAGAGAAACACAATCTTTAAACACTTTAATTTCTGTAAAGAACAACAGTAAAGTTTATAAGACAAAGCACTATGTGAACATACATTATTTGTGATTTTTTATGTGCGATTTCATCTTTTGCGATATTATCGTATAAAACCCTACGTTCTTTGAAAAGTAAACTATTTATAGCTGCTGTGTTTTTTTAATTCTCGCGATAACTGCATACTTCATTTCTAGCTGAAGCGCTGGGTCGTCCGTGCGAGCTGGATGGGCGTGTTTATCAGCACGGTGAAGACTTTAAACCGAACTGCGAGCATCAGTGCACATGTGTCGATGGTGTAGTCGGCTGCATCCCGCTGTGTCCACAACTCGTTTCTCTGCCTGACCGGCGCTGTTCCCGTCATCGCCTCACCAAGCTGCCCGGCCGCTGCTGTCAGGACTGGGTGTGCGATGATGACAATCGCATCGATGAGGAGGACCAGATGCCTGACCTGCATCCAAGAGAGCACACTGACCTAACAGGCAACGAGTTACTTGTTGCTCCGTCTTCTTCATGGGATAGTAGTGCAGGAGTCGCTTATCAAGGTAGCCTAATAGAATATCAACCCTGCTAAAGAACAATATAAATTCTAACGGTTTACTTTTATTATAAACCATAAGCTGTCAGAATTAGAACAATTACTAAATTCACGTATGTAGTGTGTTTTGTGCCACATTACAATATGATTTAAAGGTCCAGTGTGTATTTTTTTGGAGGAGCTATTGACAGAAATGCAGTATTGCTTAACTTAGAGTGTTTCGAAAATATGTTATCTCCTTCGGAAAGAAGCAAAAACCTGACAACATCTTAGTTCTGTGTCAACCACCATAATGCTTCGAAAGGGTGAGCCACTGGTTGCAATTTCCGACCTCACTGCTAGATGCCTCTAAATTTCATACACTGGACCTTTACAGGGATAATTCACCCAAAAATTAAAATGCTTGCATCATTTACTCACCCTTGTGTCATTTTAAAACTGAATGACTTTTTTTATGTTCTGCACAATACAAAATAAGTTATTCAAAAGAAAGTTGGTTTACAAACAGCATTGGCCCCCATTGACTCCCATTGTATAGATACCACAGAGGCATTTCTCAAAATATCTTATTTATTGTTCAACATAAGAAAGAGTTATAAATGTCATGAGTTTGAATAAATAATGACAGAATGTTTGGGGTTTAATTTTCCCTTTTATGCGGTTCTGTTGGTCAATATAAACCACACCCATAGAACCTAACACATTACCAACAGAAATGCTAAATATAATAGATCATTATAGTGTCCATTAAAACCAGTACAATTCATATTGTAAACCTTAAATCCATTAGATTTTCTTCTATGGTTACAATTTTTAGCAGGGATGGTCAAAAACTGGCCAAGACATTTTTAATGCTGCCTTACTTTATATAAAGTCTCATGAATCTTAATTGTATCTTCAGAGTGGATTACATCTTCGAAGTCCCACATCAACGTTCCATCCACCTGCTTCCTGCAAGTTACTGACTGGTCCCCATGCTCAACCACTTGTGGAATGGGCATATCCAGTCGTGTTACCAACAGTAATACTGAATGTAGGCTGGTCAGGGAAACTAGACTTTGTCAGATCCGAGAGTGTGGCGACAACCTTGTATCATCACTTAAGGTAAAAATAGAAAGTAATCCTTTCGCACACTGCTAAAAAACATAAGAGCTTTCTTGAGGTGTCCTATGATAACATCCCTCTCTTTATTACTCAGAAAGGAAAGAAGTGTCAGAGGACCACACGACCACAGAAACCTATTCAGATCACATTTGCAGGATGCTTCAGTGCTCGCCGTTACCGGCCTCGTTCATGTGGATCCTGTTCAGACGGTCGTTTCTGCACTCCCTCTATGACGCGTACGGTTCGTCTACACTTTTATTGCACGGGGCCAGAGCAAGAGGATTTTACCCGTAATGTCATGTGGATACAGCGCTGCAACTGCAGCCAAAGAAATAACCAACACGGCTTGTTCTCACAGACAGAGCTGCTCAATCTACCAAATGATATACATATATACACACACTGATAGTTCAAGAACTTATTTACATGTTTTCAGTTATCTTTACGAACAATCTTTTCAACAATTCTGCACTTAAAAGTAATATGTATATACCTTATTATATCACATTAATCATTGATTTGTATTTTTTAAGTGACAGATAGGATTTATGAATATGTATGATATATGAAACGGATGATTAAGACTCAAAACCTTGTTTGGTTTGAAGGGAGACAAAATTGTTTTATCATTTTGTTAAATTCAGAATCAAAACAAAATTGATGTCACAACTGTTTTTATATAACCAGATTTACTGTATATACTGTAAATATGTATCAATCCAACTGTACATAGCTGATGTTAGTGTTTCCTATTTATAAAAATGTTACAGATTTTTTTGTAAAGTGTGATATCTGAACCTCATTTTTTTGAGCTTAAAAGCAATATAGAGATTTTAGGCATATTTAAGCTTTCTTTAATTTTGTTTAATATATTGTATTACTTTCGGATAAGCGGTAGAAAATGGAATGGAATGGAATATTGTATTACTGTATTTTGTATCTATGTATAAAATAATTATACAGAATAATGGCAAAAATAGAATATACAACTCCATGCATCTTTCTCTCTCTCTTTTTCTCTCCCGCTTGCTTACGTGTTCATATTCCCCTCTCACATATTGCTGAGATTTTCAGCACTGCCATAACAGTGGAAGAGGAAATGTGTAAATGTGTTGAGAATGTGCAGGATGAAAAGTATAGATCTGATGATATACACACTCAAATACGGAAGATTTTAGATTATTTGACACTGCAAAACAATTTATCAGACAGTAAATGTATTGTTGACAATTAAGTGTTCAGCTCATGAAAAATGTTTTTCTGTTTTTCAAATGTATGTCATCGTCAAATCCAGTCATACATTCACTGTAATGACCTTTTAAAAAATCCCAAAAGTGACCGGCAACCCACATTTTGTCAGCTCAGATTTTTAAGGTTCTATCTGACATTTCGTCAACATTAAGTTATTCACATTATTATCCATATTCTGTGACAAATTATTTACAATATGTGATGTTTTTGCTTTTCGTTGTTTACATTTTGGGAATTTTTTAGAACACAAGAGAGTTTTAAACATAAAATCTATGTGGAATGCAAAAACCAATACCTCAAAAATGCACAGAATGTGGAAAGAACCTTAAATAACAACAAATGCAGACAAGATAATGTGAATGGATTATTTACAATAATTACTTTGATTCTTTTAGGCGACTTGTTGTGCACCCCAAAATGGTGGGGACTGATGAAACTTAGAAAAGACATTTGGACTTCCACAGTAAAATCTCAACACATAAATCCACAGTTTGTTTGTTTATCTGACTTGCATAAAGGTAGATTGGAACATTAGCTTCCCCTATTGGTTAAATTACACGAAAAAGAGTAAAGAGCTTGGCTTAGTGTAAACTTGTTTAGGTCCCTATTATGTTCCATCACAAATGGAGATTTTATCATTGCTTTGTATAACACATGGATGAATGAAGCTTTATTTAGTTATTATTTTAGATGATGATCTTTATGAATTATTTAAGGAGTTTTTTTTCCCATAACTCCAATTCTTAGGCCCCAGAAAGTTTTAGATGTCTCCCTCTTTAAAAGACCTCATTCAAAATGTCTGATTTTGATTTTTCGCTTCCTTTGTGATAAAGTGCTATTTTTGCTGATAGCTCATAACTTAATAAACAATACATTAAATGAACAATAATCTTGCCTATTCATAAAAAAAGTGATTTTAATTTCAGTCAATTAAACATGAGGGCATCAAAACAATTAATTGAGCTTGTTAATCGACGTCACGCCGCTTTGAATGTTGCACCATCTTGGGATGATGGCTTCTAGTGTGTTCAATGCAGTCTTTTGTTTTTCTAGTTTTATTAGGAAATATAAGTATGGTAGGTCGGTCTTGCTGTGTTAATAAAACTGCAATAGCATTACGCAGAGTCGATTTCTCCATATATCAAAACAAGTAACGGTACATATCAAAACAATAATAGCTGTGACGTCAACTTCACATTCTCTATACATGATGATAACTAAACTAATCCCCCAGTGTCCTGTGATTAGTATCTCCAGTTTGTTCTTTCTTCTTCTCATCCTCTTTGTTATTTCTTTTTCTCCCTTGCTTACATAATTTCTCACCCTTACTGCTGTGCTCTGTTCCTCTTCTGTGGTTTCTGTATTTCCATCTATTTCCTTTCTCTATCTTATGCAAAGGGTTGGGTTTCTATAAAACAATGGGGACACCAGGGAGCTGGGTTCCAGGGGGTTGGGGGGAGGGAGGTGGAAACATTTACCTTTGTCAAAGTAGCATGGGACTCCACAGTGTCTCATCAAAGACCTGTCTGATCAGGTGATCCCCAAGGCACTGTGTATGTGTATGTGTATGTAGGGACTGCTTGCTTTGAAGTCTTTGTATGCAGAGCTTGGATTTGAATATAATCAGACTACTTTAACTCCCCTTCTTTTGAAACAAATGACTTACATCAGAATAGGACACTGGCAGATCTTCTCATGACCCATCTCTGATCTTCACTGTCCTCTAAATACTGTACATACTGCATGTTACCAACAAGGTAATGAAATCTTTGTTTGATTTTTATAGAAATGTTTGTAAGTTGGTTAAAACAACATACTCTGTAAAAATAAAGTAAGCATTGATGGCATGCATTGTTGCATCTTATTATTTTCATCTTTATCTTATTATTTGTTTAAAAACAAATAATTAAGGACAAAATAAGTACAAAAAGCACTTAAATCTGGTTAAAAGGTAAAGGGAAAAGTGTTGCCATATATATTTGTTCCACAAAGAAAAATACGGCCCCAAACTTACCCGTGCAATCTAAAAGCAAATAAAACATTTCACACAATCTTCCACTAGATGGCGGCGAAGACTCGGATTTTCTGAGTTTGAATACACATACATTTCTGTTTCATACGCCATATTGCATTGGGTAGAAATGATGACATCAATATGTGAAAAAAGTAAACCTTTGCTTCTGCTGTGTATGGGAAAATTAATTATCCATAGTATTTATCTTCTTAACTTCGCGTGCCATAGCCTGGAGCATTGATGCATAGTGTTAAACGTTTTCGATCTTTATAAATGTACTCTAGTCTAAAAAAAGTTTATAACTTAGGCCGTAGAAATAAAAATTAATTTAACGACACTTCTGCTATTCAAAGCAAAACTTCGCTAATGATAAAACAGGGAAACATATAAAACAATGTTATTCATAAGGCTGTATAATAGTTTCCAAATTATGATATTACCATTAACAGTTATGGCATTGTTTCTTCAACGCAGGTGTGTTTGGTAAGCACCGGCACAACAATTCCGAGTGGTAGCACTGCCTGAAGAAAGAGGCCAAGGCCAGTTCATTTAAACGTGTAATGGTAAATCAAGCCAAATTGGACAGTATTGCATTGGTTAAATAAAGATTTACTGCACCAGAGGTAATTGGCTTTCCATCTTGGCCAGATGTTCGCAGCTTCGATAGTGCCGAGAGACGCAGCAAATTTGAGGTGAGAGCACGTGGCAGCATTCAATTTAACAGCCGCCTCTTTTCCTCTCGTGTGAGCACATCTGTTATTTCTACCTTTTGTTCTTGTATCTATTAAAGGTTTATTTGTTGACTGATACTATTCATAGGACCGTCCGTTGGTGTATAGGTGAATAATTAAAACAAATGTTCACACGACCACGTCTGTCGTCAGCAGGTTTTAACGTTGTGGCTAAAGACGGCTGTCAAATCCTTTCAGCATAACTCAGGCGTGGTGATTATAGGCGATTTAAATTAGTTTAAAATAGTTTAGAGTTGCCCAAACAACCATCAATCATCCTGTCAAATGCCACGCCCCCTCACCGTCGATTGGCTGCGGGGGCTGCACCTATGATACGTCACCGGAGGAGTGACTTTAAATATTTCTCCCTGCTCCATCATGTGTAATTTAAGCGTGAACTAAAGTGTTAAAGATCGTTGTTCGGAGGAGGTTTTAGTCACTAGGAGAAGAAGTGTATGAACTAGAAGTTTTAGGAATACGCTGTGAAAATGAAACACTAGCCTGCATCTGTCGTTTGTGCTGGAGCGTTTCGAGCAAGAGCAACGGTTCTGAAGTTTGTTGGGAAACTCGACACCGGATTATTAGGAGCGCATTTTCCTCAAAGATTTTCGCGTGGACGAATACAAAACACAGCGGACAGATAATCTCTTGCTATTTGATAGCGCACGATTACTTTGAGTGTGAATCCACAGACTTTCTTTTTCTTCCATACATACAAATAACGGTGAGTGAGTCAAAACTAATGTTAAATCAAACCGATGTTAACTATTTTTTTATACGGAAGTGCTCCGTTGTTTTTATGGTAATTTAACATCAATTCTCGTGAAATAATTGTATTGCACCTTGTACCTTTATCTAATGCGATTTACACTACGCCAACCCTTAAGTAAATTAACTAAGGTTATAGGCTTCATCTGTAAAGTTACTTAAAACCAAAAACTCTTAACAACTATATCAAGTAATTGTTGTCATTGACGGCCAGGTTAAACCCAAACTTTACATGATTTGCGCTTCTTGGCGGCAACTTCCCCGCACAATAATTCGCATTTGACGCTTGTATCTCAATTCCTAGTGAGCTGCCAATTTAAACAGCTGAGTTTAACGTTAGTTGAAAAGCACCTACAAAAAGCTTTCTGCGTACTATGTTTTGAGACGCACAGTCTTGAAGTGTGTTGTCACTGGAGCGGAGAATTGTGCACAATGGGGAGTTGTGCGCGGAGTGTTAATTAAAAAGAGACCCGCTTTAATGAAACGGCGAAGCGTGTAGTTATATGGCCCCAGAGCGCATTATTAAAGTAGAAGGATATACTGCTAATCTGCGCTGGTGCCAACCAGGGTTTGGTCATTTGCTCACTGGACTCGCTGCTATTTTTAGAGGCTGTGAACTATGGTGTTATGCTCATTTATTTTAATTACGGGCGACTCGCTCCAGCTTTGCGCGCAGTTTGTTCTTATAACCTATTACGAATTAACTCGTTATAAGTCGCTTTCAAATATTACATGACGTGGTTCTCACTTTGGCACCATGTTTGCTTTCGCTTACAGAAGAGGCACATACTCATAAATACAATAGTGTGTGTTATAAGTCTTTACACCATTAGCTTGGTAATTGATGATATGCGATTTGTCTCTTGGCGTGGACCCATCACTTGCTCCGTCAAGCCGACACCAATCCATCAGTCTGCGCTCGGACAGCGACGGTGTTGTGTTTCTCTTCATTAGCTCCTGTTTTTGCCTCTTATTTCATCAATCAGTCCGTTAGTCGAGTGGAACTGAACGAGCCTCCCTCTCTCTGACCTTTCTGATGACAGCATTGAAATAACGAGAGAGGGGGGGGAAGTATGCTCCTCGATTTTAAACTATCCATACTTGGACTTGCAAAGTGCACGTTTCTAAATGTTTCAGTAATGTTGCTCCATTAGCCGCATTAGAGATGGCACATCTTTGTCAATAAGACAAAAAGTAGACTATGTAAAGCTATTATATCATTCATCACTAATTTACTAAGTGCATGCCGAGATATTAACATGTATGGGTAGATAGACTGCTAGATTATCGCATAAATCATGGATTTAATTTCCACACATACTGATGCTTTGGGTATAAGTGTCTGCAGAATATGTAAATGTAATGCATCAAGATGTTTAAAAATGTGTATACTGTATGCACAGATTTGCTTGTTTCATCTTAACTGACCTTTAAAAAACTTTGCTTGCCTAAGAATCGGTCACAAATGCAGTGCACGCTGTCACAGATATAGGCCTGTAGCTTCGCAAACTTCTGCTGCCCTGTGATAAGACACTACATTAAGCCCCATAGCTTGAAAAAGGTTGTTGCCAGCGAAGGATTAACTTACCTAACTTATTAGAGGGATAATGTAATTGTTCTGTATTGAAACAGCCAAGCATCTAAGCGTGTGATATTCCCCCGGGGTCGGCGGCATTGTCTCTCTTACTCTCTGGTCTGCAGGAAAGGATGATTAAAAAATGAGGGATTTGCATTTTCATAAAATTACCGTTAGCAAGTTACTCGGCAACCTGCTTTAACAGTACTGTGCAGGAATGACTTGTTACCTGTGTCAGTTAAGGAGAAAAGTCCTGGGGCGAAATCTGTTTGTGTTGCAGCGCTGAATAAATTTAGGTTTGGCTCAGATTTATAATCTCGTACAGCTGGTCCCGTTGTATTTAATAAGATGTCAGGCTTACCGTTCATTTAAGTCTTACAAATACACTAAACTACATCACAAAGTGCAAGGCCAATGGTGTCAGAAATTGGTTTAAATCAGTGGCTGGCAAATTCGCCAATAGGAATTCAGGCATGTAGGTTCATGTCAGATACTCAAAGTGTCACTCTCTTTGTGGAGGAAATGCTTATGCAGCTCAGAGCAATGAATTAGACCTGTTTAGCCAGTTTTATCAGGTAAGGAGAGGGAGGGGGGTGTAAACCGCAGGCATGTACAAGCTCTCATGCAGACAGAACTTCCAAACGTGGAATGTTATCTTCATACGAGTTATTTTCTGTAGAACCTCAAAGTTGCATGTTGAATGGTTTCCCCACGGTGTAATGTAAAGCACCTCATATGTCTATCCTCCTGTTTGTGAGAAACGTGGGTTGGGGGTATCTCATGTCCGGCACAAGGCTTGGAAGACAGATAGGACCTTGAGGGAAGCATGCCCTCTCAAAAGCACAAAAACCTTCCTGTTGCTGTCCTGTCGTCGGCTGACCCCTGGTCGACCTTACCAATCAACAGGGCTCAGTTGTGACCTTTAACCTGGCCTCCGTCTCCAGTCTGCTGCCGACTGACCTCTGCTTCAGAACAACAGAGGGAGGAAATAACATGTGATACGGACTCAGCCAGATGTCCAAAGCCACGCTTTCCTCTTCCTCATGCTGCTGCCCCTCCAGAAGAAGGAAAAGTGCACCGTCTGGTACTTCTGGGATTTTGCTGAGGTTCTTTGAATGCCCCGGAGAAGCTAGCTTTGCGTCTCCGCATTGTTTTCCAAACAGACACAAAGTTATTTTTAGAAGTAAAGCATGCAAGTGTTTCCTAGTGTGCAATGATGTTTTACTGCATTTTAGTTTTCCTTGAATCGGAAGGTGTTTTGCCTAGTTTAGTTGTTTGACCTTAGTGAACCACAGTCCGATGCTTGTTTTAGATTTTTAGAAAAAGTAATGTGTTGGTCTAGGTGAATGTCCTAAAACTGCAGTGATGTGCGCGTGGTGAGGATGGTTAGTGGTCAGACTGCATAAGACTTTTGTTTATCGAGAGTGGAATATAGTTCTTGTTTGTAGAGAAACGGAGGGTGACCAGTAACGGACAAAGGAAATGCACTCGACATGAGTAAAACGTTGATGACTGATCACAATTACACTTTGATAAAAAACAGTAATGATGATAGCTGTTGTGGTTTGGCTCTGCTGGTAGAAAGCTCAACTGCAAAGCACTAGCAAGTATAACATTTTCAGCATGAACCAGGTCAAAACAAGGTCAGGTTTTTAATGTCTAATACTGTTCATATAGTGGATTCATGCTCTTATTTGAAAGTGCTAATACATCACGTTTTGGACCACGATTCCCACTTTGAGATTGCGTTTAAAGGAAAACTACATTTGTTTCGGTCCATGTGGGTATGGTTTGAGCTATACTGCTTCCAGCTGGACTTGATCTCTAGTCATATATTTACATTAAATGTTCTGGAAATGAGCTGTTGATATAGGCCTAGGCAGATTTAAAAGTATTTACAGTGGGCTACATTATTTCCATATAGCATTAAAGAATATGTTTTTCGAAGAAAAAACATCACCACAACATTTATTACTTTTTGTAGTTGCTTTTTGTAATTCCACATAAGTTTAAGCCTATTTCATTATAATAGGTTACATTTTAACACATCTTCGAAGATTATAATTTTAAAAATATCACTTTTGCGGAACTATTATGTTTATCTTAATGGCTTTATCTATTATTCATTACTTTCAATTCCACCTGGTTCTCTTTTGCTAAGAGAAGACTGTTTTCCGGACTGAGGTTATGTGCATCTGTTGTGAGACTCTGCCAAGAAATGCATCAAGTAATCAGGAAGTCCATCATGTAGGTTACCTCTCCTAAAATTGATACTAAAACCACCACAGTTGGCATACATGCTGGAAAAATACCTCCGTCCTGTTATACTATAATAAAACTTTCTCTGGATGATTGTGATATAAATCTGATTTATGAAGTTAACTTGAAGTCATCTTTGGATAACAATTAGAACTTCTTTATTTATATTATATAATATTTATAAGCTTCTCCGCTCTTCTTCGCAGGCAGGCGATGGTGAACAGCCGTGTGGAAACTTCTGCCGTGGCAGTAACGGGAGGTAGTGGCGGTGTGGTGCGCTCCTGTGCGGGTTGTGGAGGGCGGATCTCGGATCGCTTCTTGCTCTTCTCCATGGATCGGTACTGGCACACACGTTGTCTGAAGTGTTCATGCTGTCAGGCTCAGCTGGGAGAGATCGGCAGCACCTGCTTCAGCAAAGGAGGCATGATCCTCTGCAGGAACGATTATATCAGGTACGTCAAGAAAATGTACAACAGATTTTAAAATAATTTTACAGTATCGGTTGCGTGTTTCATAAGGGTACAAGAAATCTTTGGATTTGACTGGGAACAAATCAGCAAACTCATTTTTTTTAAAATATAGTAACATCCATTAGTTGGCTAAACACTTTATAAGGCTTTGCATGTTTAGAAAAACTTTCATAGGTTTATTCAACCGTATGTGTTTGAAACAAATTTTGGCCTTAATTGAAATCTTACACTCCTTCATCTGTGTAAGTAAATTTTGAGCAGACAGAACATTTTGCTGGGCTAAGTGTACTGTAAAATCATGTCTGTCATCAGAAATCAGTCGTATCCAAGGTTACATTCTAAAATGTGTTACTATGTGAACAAGAAAACTACAGGAGGAAGTGCGTGGGTGTGTAACATGGCATCTGGAGCAGTCGTATTTCTCAAAGACTCCCAAAAAATCTTTAATATACCGACTGGAGCTTTTGCCCTGTTTTTGATGGCTATTTCCCCCAGGCAGTAAGAACCACAGTTTAACCACATCGCTGGAGATCAAAATAGAGTTGTGCTCAGATTTGTCATTTTGTCATATATTTTGACCGGTTTACACATCAACCGTAACCATCTCATTTTACAAACCTTCAAAGTCTTCGGTTTATTTTAATGCAGGGTTTAGCTGAGGTTTATGATTGTTTGCATGCCTGTATGATGATTACATAGCTCTTTGATTGAATTTGGCCTTTTTTCCCATTATGGATTTTGAGGTGAAGTTTCCAGAGGTGAAGAGATTAGATTTGTTTATAATCACAGAGACTTTGAAATTGACCTCGGCTTGTTTGGATATGTGCGGCGGTGCATCGGACCGTGAAGGCACGGCATTGTTGCCTGTTAAACCCACACTGGTCTGTTTGGACCTCAACCAAGGATGTCAGAGCACTGGCATTGCCAAGCAGATGTTATTTTGCCTGTGATTGCTGTGGAAGTGCCAGGCATACCCGCTCTCAAGGCTCACAGGCCTATAAAGGTAGTACATTTGCATAGAAACTGCGCAGTCTTGCCATTGCATTTTAAACATCCACTAGTGACACAGAATAGGGATATTAGACCACACGCACACTGCATTTTAATGTGCATGTAGGGAATATAGCAGTTATACAATTCTCATGATGACGTATTAGCCATGGTAACACCTATAAAATGGATTATGCATGGCAACAATCATTGCCGTTTAAAGGTGGGGCAAGCAATTTTTGAAAATCAAAACCCAAACAAACAATTTTGTGAAAATTTACTAGAAGTCTGGTCTGAGTGTGTGTTGAAAATAGGGCTGTCACCAGTTTTCCACTACAGTGTTATCGTGAATAAAATAATTCAAGACAACAATATTATCGCAATATAATATATAATATTATAATATAATATAATATAATAATATAATATTTATACAAGAAGAATAAAAACACTTATAATAACTTTTGTTTGTGTTTTCTCTTTTTTTCTTCTTCTTTAGCATATAAGCTCACACTGGACTTTATAACTTTGGAGCTCGGGCTGGTAAAAAGAAAACTGAACTTGTACATGTGTCGTATGGTGTGACATAGCACATTTTAGAAAATTTATATTACATTGTTTTATATTATTAAAATGTGTATTTATCATATAAAATACCATAAGAGAGATTTATCTTCATTGTTAGTTTTCTTTTCTTCCAAAGTTTTGCTGTCACCCCATAGGATAAAAATTGAAGCTGACCCAAACACCACAACAACTCTTATAGCCAGTCAGCAATAGGGTACGTGTACATTAGGGCTTGGCGGTATGACCGAATAGGCATTTACCGGGGAATAAAATGTCAGCCATTCAGGATTTTTCTATTCTGTGTATTCTGCGGAATGTAATTAAGTAGGCGTGGTTAACTCGGCGCTCTGCATGTTGTGCGTTATGATGTGTCGCGTGAGTGCTTTTAACGTGATATGCTGCTACCTCCCGTTTTAAGGGAGACTCGTGTGGATATACACGAGAGACTCACAGTGCAAAGACAGGCACAAGAATAAGGCACAAGAATAAGACCCGATTCACATCGCCTGCGTCGGCACCGCATCGAGCTGAAAATATCTCAACTTTTCAAAAAGGCGCAAGCGCACCTCAGGTCATGTGACAACAACCAACAAGCCAATATAGTCAAACTCAATGAAAATTGAGACACAGATGATCACAGCATAACTAAATCTGGAAGCAGAGTTATTGCAAGGTATTGTCAGTGCATAAAATCCATATATTCTTTGTTTAAATCTCCTCGTCTCAACGTCTATCGTGGCCCATGGTTGCTTTGCGACGACAGACGCCAGTAGAGCGCAAAGTCCAGGTGCTTTGAAAAAAAAAGGAGAAAACAGCGCAGCTCGTTTTCCATGCGTTTTTTGACGCGAAATGTGAATCGGGCCTAAACAAACCTAAAGACAGAGAGTCACAACACACTAACAGTGCGCATCTTATAGAGAGTGAAGCGCAATATAGACCTGAAGTACAGACCCTGTGAACATCAGTTTATAACCCCAGTCATAGTATAGGTCTACATGTATTCTCATTGTTTGTGCATATATTCAGACTTCATTGTTATACATGTTGTCTATCTTCCTACTGTATACATATTTGTTTACATTTATCTTCCGGGTATACCATAATAAATCTGATTATCAGAACGCTTTTTTGATATCTTTAGTAAATTTTCATAACTTGCCTACATTTTAACTATGGTGAGCATTTAAATGAACTGTAATAAATAAATATATTAACTCAATCGAAGGAAAACAAGTTAAAGGATCAATAATTATAATAGGAAATTGCTACGTGAAATAAAATTACTCATTTCGTGAAATAGATTTTTGGTCTTTCTCTCCTCTCCCATAATAAGTGTACACTAGGGGTGGGCGGAGAGTGAGAGTTCATTATTTTGAGGGCGGAGCAATGAAGGCAGGGGTGGGTTACCTTTGGGTAGGGTGTTTGTTTGGGTGTTGATTTCAAATACCATAAGCGTTTCCCAGAAATCGCTTACTGCTCCTTTAACAAGATTTTTTTGACTACAGAAATAAGCAAACAGAGAAGCATTTTTATAAACCTTAAGTCTGTACACATTAAATGGATTTTGAGAGAATGGCATTGTCAACACCTCAGTTTTTTAGCATTGTATTCTTTCTTTCTGTTTACTTTTGGTAAGTCTCCACCTGCTTTGTTTGACAACCAGTACCACGTGATCCACAACATTTTTTCTCACTAGTTCAGCCCTCTTCAACAGTGAAAGTCCCTCAAGAAAGTTCTTTTAACATGGAAATGTCTTACAACACTTTAATTCACCAAACACATCATACATGTCAAGGGTGGTCTTGTGGCAATTTCCTTTAAGAGTGCATGTGAGGTGCAGCGAGATCTGCAGTGTATTAAATATGTATAATACAACTAATCAAAAGGGCAGAGCTTCATTACCAAATGACACAGCATGGAGCCTAAGGTCTGATAAAAGCAGGGTGCATTAATTAGGGAGAACAGGGCTCCTTTATGTCTTCTCTTATTAAATTACTGTTTGGATTAAGATCAAAAATTCATTACTGCGAGCAGTCAGTGCTGGGACAATGATAGCGAAGGGGAGGGGGTGGAGCGGTATGGAAGAGGAGAAAGTGGTGAGAATTAGCTGCCAAACTGGTCTGGTTACCATCACAATAAAGACCCCGGAGAGCGAGGGGAGGAAATGTTTCCTGCTGAACGACACCGTGACAAGGTGACTGCAGGTGCTCTGAATATAAACAAGATGTTTATGTGCACGTGTGCGAGTGGGGGGCATGTATGTTGTTAAGTGTGTGTTTTTGTGTGCTGCCGTGCATTTATACGAACAATCGTTTTTTCCTTCAGCTCATCAAGAGCGAGACTTGAACTCATTTGAGTGTTCTCCTAAAATTGCCCATAACAACCTCAGGCTCAGACAGCAGAGTAATCAAGTGCACCCTAATTAGGAGCCAAGGGTGGATCACAGGCTTCTGTAGCCACACCCCCCACCCATTGCCACCAATTACACTGCCACACCAGATTAGCTGATAGGCTGCAGTCACAGAACTAGAGGGACTTTGATGGCGTGCCATCGGGGGCCATGTGAGGTTCCTTAAAAACACACACAAACAAAAAAACATCCACACAGGTTGAAAAGTGCTTAACTATTGTATAGACATACAAACTGTTTTAGCCATGTATGGATTTGAAAGTAGGGGACTTGTACTGAATAACCAGTAGGATTTTGACATTCAAAGTGTTTTGTGTGCCGTTGTGCAATGTTTTTTATTTTTCGTGTCACTTAAGAAGGTTTCCTTACATACGTTTTGAATGTTGATCATGGATGAGCTTTTTCACTCAGGTTCTGTTGTATGTGTTTTTTCTGCAGATTGTTTGGTCACAGTGGTGCTTGCAGTGCGTGTGGACAGTCAATCCCTGCCAGTGAGATGGTGATGCGGGCTCAGGGTAATGTCTACCATCTAAAGGTAAAGAACCAGAGTCTTGGCACACAGTCACACAGCTCAGTCTTGTGGGAAAATACTGTACAAACAAAATATATTGGAATTTACTGGAAAATGTAATGCAATAGGGGGCACGGTGGCTTAGTGGTTAGCACGTTTGCATTCACACCTCCAGGGTTGGGGGTTCGATTCCCGCTTCCGACTTGTGTGTGTGGAGTTTGCATGTTCTCCCCGTGCCTCGGGGGTTTCCTCCGGGCACTCCGGTTTCCTCCCCTGGTCCAAAGACATGCATGGTAGGTTGATTGGCATCTCTGGAAAAAAAGTTGTCCGTAGGGTGTGAGTGCGTGAGTGAATGAGCGAGTGTGTGTGCCCTGCGATGGGTTGGCACTCTATCCAGGGTGTATCCTGCCTTGATGCCCGATGACTCCTGAGATAGGCGCAGGCTCCCCGTGACCCGAGGTAGTTCGGATAAGCGGTAGAAAATGGAATGGAATGGAATGTAATGCAACATTGTTGTGGCCTTCTGAAACCTTTAATGTCCAAATTCGCAGTTCTTCAGGAAATGGAAAAAACACTACATTTTAAATGATGACCGCATACTGTGTTGTCAAAGTTGAACAGCACTTTTTAATACTTTTTTGTTGGTTAGATATTTCTTAAACCCAGTGCCTAACATAAAGGGTGACTAATAATGATTTATGACGAAAACTATATATACAGTGCCTTGCAAAAGTATTCATCCCCGTTCATTTTATTCTTATTTTGTTATGTTGCTGCCTTATCTTAAACTACTTTAAATAAAAAAATGACATTAATCTACACTCTATGCACAATAATGACAAAACAAAAAACAGGTTTATGACAACTTTGCAAATATATTAAAAATTAAAAACTGAAATAAATACATTGCTTAAGGATTCATACCATTTTCTAGGACAATGAAAATGTCTGTATAATGATGATCTCCATCCAACCTGACAGAGTTTGAGAGGATCTAAGGAGAAGAATGGCAGAAAATTGCCAAATGCAGATGTGTAAAACTTGACACATCATACCCAAAGCGATCTGAGACTGTAAAGGTGCTTTAACTATCTTCTGAGTTAAGGGTATGAATACCTATGCAATGTACTTTTTTTATTTGTAAAAAATTAGCAAAGCTGTCAAAAATCAGTTTTTGTCATTATTGTGCATGGACTGAGATTATTCAAGGTAGTTTAAAATAAAGCAGCTTATATATATATATCTATATATATAATAAAAACCAGCAATAAAAATCATTCGTAATGGGTGAGGCACTTTATATTGTATAATACTGTATTTTAGTGAAAAAATATACCTAAGACTATACCTAAACTCAAATTTGGTAAGCTTAAATTGCGTTAAATATCACCTTTTTCAAATAGCTTCAGCTACTTCATATGCGAACAGGCCGGCTAGCAATTCATTGATTTTCTTTTAGGTGTTTACATGATAAACCTCTTTTTTGTGAATCGGGCGCTAAAACCAAAACAAACACCTTTTGCAAATAAATGGTGGTAGCAGCAGAAGGCACAATTAGCCTAGTAATTCCAAACTCTTAACAAATAAATGTACCACTTTGGAATATTGTTGAAAATGACTCATTATTTGCTTATGCAAATTTCCTACAGTAACTAGCACAGGAACCGTCTGGGTCAGTTCCAACTTCCAAACATGAGCAGTTCATTGGTATAGAGCAATAACCTAATTCCTTTTGACATAGGCATATTTTTTACTGTAAAAAGCCAGTAGGAATTGCTCAACATAAGGTTGTATGTTTCATCATAGTTAGATTTGTGCAATTGTTGTTGTTTTTTTGACTATTGTATTACAATTCCCCCACGAAGGGAAAGTTCAGACTCGAAGCATAATAAGGACTTGGAATCACATTATACTCATATCTCCAATATGAAAATATGAGAATTTATCCAACCTAAATACTCCAGAAGAGAAGTCAAAGAGACGTTCAAAATTATTTGGGACTCTCACCATTTGGTTAGTAGAGAAACATCTGTGAAGTCCTGAACAACCTTGCTTTTAGGGAAATGTGTTTAGTTTTGAAGTGTGACAGTTCGTGTCTTACGTTCGTTGATCACGGATAGCAGGATATTCTCAAGAGATGCCTACCGAAACTCATCAACTAACCGTTTCCCCAACTACACCACACTTTCCTTCCTAATTATAGTGGTGTAGGTGTCAACCTGCCTTAATAATATTTGATTGAAAAAGGAAACCATTCCCTGATTAAGCTGAGTGGATCTGTTCAGTTTCCCTAGTGGTCCACGTTTGCATAAGTTTGCAAAATTGGGTAACTGCATCCTTTCAAAATTTCTCATTTGTGAGTATTTGAAGAAATCTGAGCTAGTCATGTAATAGGTTTTTCCAACAATGCAAGTTTACCATACATTTACATCTCTTTGTCTCTCTTTTCCCCTCTTCCACTAGTTAAAAACTAATTTAAAGCAAATTGAAGGGTTGTCTCTATATAAATAGGACTTTTTGAAATAATGTACCTTTAATGTACCTTCAATGCAATTTCAGAGATTATCTTGCATCTATGCATCTTTATGGTAACATTTTTGAAGTGCTAAGACTTTTTGTTGTGGTCACTCTTGCATTCCCTTCAGTTTAACAAACGATGCTTCTCTCCACAGTGTTTTACTTGTGCCACATGTCGAAATCGTTTGGTGCCTGGCGACCGCTTTCACTACGTTAATGGCACCATCTTTTGTGAGCATGACCGACCGGGGGGAGCTTTGCTCAGTAGTCACCTGACGCCCCTGCAGAGCAACACCCTCCTGCCTGACCAGAAGGTAAAACCTTAACTCTTTTTACCTTAACACTATTAGAAAGCAATTGTTTTATAAATGTGACATTACAAAATTGTATCCATTCAGAACATTCTTCATATTTAATATAAAGCTTGTTGAAGCTAAATTTTGGATGACCACATAGAAGTGTAGCATTTGACCAGACGTCATGGTGTGGTTGTTGGTTAGAATGGACAAGAAAGCAATTTACAAGTTAAAGATGCTTTCAGCATTGGTCGCTTTGTGTTGTGTATTAACAAATATTTGTTTAGAAAGCCTTATAAAGTTTGTTTTTACACAACTGAGTATTATGCATCACGTCTTGTTACGAACAAACTTATCGACTACTTTATCTTTTCTACACAGGTGTGCTGAGGAAACTTGGATTTATAATTTGCAGCGTGCCTTCTCTTCATCTTGTTGTCTCATTGATCCCTGCGTCTCACCTGCCCTTCATTCTGTCATTGTGAATGTCCCCTACACCCAAGATCTTCCACCCCACTTTATGCATCCAGCCACCTTAAAAGAATACAAACCTACGCAAGGACTACATGTCACTTGCGAGACAATCACCTTAATCTAAGGAAAACTAAATCAACGGAAACAATCATACACACACCCATACGGCCTGCTTGGTTATGGCTGGTACTGCATAACCCAAAAGCCTTGGACTCTATCGCTGAGCAGTTCTTAAAGATGGCATGGGTTTCATTTTCTTCAAGAAATTTGTTTTCCTTCAAGAATACAATGGACGATACCCAATACAACAGACTGGTGGATGATGGTATGGTTGATGACGCATATCACACCATAGCTGATGACTGTTTCAGGTTTCGTTCGAGTGGTGGTTTGGTTTGGTTTACAGGCTCTTTTCACTTAAAGTGCAAGTTTATTATCTTTTATAAATTCCTGGTGCCGCAAAACCATTTAATGTCCAGTTTTTCCTCTTTTGCCAGTCACTTCCTGTTAACAAATAATTAGACACATCAACAATACAGATATGTGAACGTTTTTTGTTTGTCTACTCCAGTTATTGAAGAATGAAGCGTTCTTAATGAAAGCAACATAGACTGTAGAGGAAACGGCATGTTTTTTTTGTGCAACGATTCGGTAGATTAAATAATATGTCTGTATACATATTCTCTAATAGAGACTGGTATTCAGTGTCTGCCAAGAGTTTTGCTGGGAGTGGGGTTGGTTGAAATTGTATATATTTCCTTTCATCTACTGTTGTACCGTGTTAAATGGTTGGTCTGTTTCCTGGTGTCCTTCATTTAAACGAAGGATATTCAAAATGTTATAAGATATCTGTAAATGAAAAAAGTACTTAATTAAATATCTATAACCATCCCAAATACAGTCTTGATGTCTATAGAGCATTGCGCATCAGCAGTTGTTGGTTTTGGCTCCATGTGTTGGACGTTTCCTGAAAGGGAGAGGCGGCTCTCAAATAGTTCTTAGCCAAAACATGGTTCATTACCCTGCAGATTTCAACACAAACCCCTGCGTCTGCATCATTAAACAGAGTAATGAAAGGCATTTGAGAAGACACTTTCTCGTCCTCCCGCCTTGATTTTAGTCTGTGGGTCTCGCTTAGGGGAGATCTCATGCATCTGCGTTAACTGTGCAGAAAAAACCCAGAAGCACTCCCGCCTTTTGCTTTCATCTGGCCCCTCCTCTCAACAGGCAGAACTATCTCTAAATCTGATTTGTGGAGGTTTGAGAAGTTTTTTTATTATGGCTTTTCTGTAATTGCTTTTTGGCAGTAAATTCCCTCATCTTGTTTGTTTAATTAGCTAATTAAACCCATCTCTCTTTTCTCAACTACCTTTGGCCTGCAATCATAAGGTGTTCCTATCCAATTTCCTTTTACGATTTATAAAAAAAGTTTGCCCTTTTTCTAAAAAGATATTTTATGCCAGCCATACCTCATTATGTGCGCATGTATGTATAGCAGGCAGGCGAGTGGGGGTGTAAAAGCCAGCTGTTACTTTTAAATTGAAGGATTGTGTGTGTTTGTGAGAGTCCAGAACTAAGATCAGACAGATAATAACAGTCCTTGGTTTGATTTCTAAATACTGTGAAATGTTCAATGGTGTTAAATAGAGATTAAGGGAAATAGGCAGATATTATAAACATTATCAGTGCCAGATCTAAATTACTATCAGATAACACTCTCAACGAAAAAAACAAAAAACAAAATAGCTGAGCTAGAGAATCGATTGATCATAAGAGGTTAGAAAGTACACACTATACTGTATTAATATGAAGTCATTTTCCATATTTTTTCCAGCTGTTGTACCTGGATTGTTATGTTGCTCTGCATTGTGTTGGGTTTTATCATTAAAGGACAGGCTCTTAAGGCACTAACATTAATGGATAAATAATTTTGTGGAAAATAATGTTTTAACAGTACACTGTATATAAAGCCAGAACTATTTTGTCATATGGCTATTCATATAAATGTTTGCGATGTGAGATGTACAAACAATGCAATAAAAAAAAGTTGTCATCATAGCAAAAGCAGCTTGTACTCAAACCTACGAATGAGATCCTACATATTTATATAAAGCTATAATTAAAGCTATAGCTATGTGCTATAGCACACAGCTATACATAGCACACAGCAACAGTAATTAAATTTAAATAGTTTATTCCTTACTATACCATGTTATATGCATTATACAACTTTTACCAGTGAAAATAGGTAAAAAAACCTAATATACGTTTTTTTTACCACTGAGCACATTGACACTAACACACTGAGTCCGTTAACTGAGGTGTTTGTGTGCCATAAATATTCTGTGGCCTGACATCGTTAAGAAAAGCAGCAAGGAAATTCATTAACTTATGCAAATGATCTTAATTGCAATTATCTTCAAATCTTGATAAGCGAGAGGAGGGGTTAGTGAATCTCAAAAAATAAAATAAAAACTCCCTTGGCCATTCAAGGAGCTCTTTGCATTCAACCCAATCATGCGTCAACTGTGCATTTCTAATTAGTTTGACATATTCAAAAGCCAATTAACGGTTTCTCAAATCAGAGCTCCAACACACAGCTTTGCCAACTTGTAAAGGAAGGAGAAAACTTTATTTTTAAGTGCACTGATTTAGAGAAGCCCTTGTCTCCTTTCGTCAATTCACTAATTAATCCAATTAACACATGCAAATTGGTGTAATTACATTGTTTCCTCACCTCCTGTTGTGTGAAGATGAAGAAACAGCAGAAGAGATGAAGAAGGGATATAAGAAGGGAGGCCGTAGACATCTGTGCAGCACCACCAACCATCAAATTGTGAAGGTAGGCCAGTACCGCTATTCAAGGTCATGGAAAACTAATAAAAAATGTATCAGTAGAAATAGAAGCCACAAAATGAAGTTTACATTTGATTCTGTGAACATTTAATGTGATGCAGATAATTTTTTTTGAATGAATAAACAAACCACAAACATGGTTAGTATTATTCGGTAGCTGGTGGAGATCTGGGGCCTCGTGTATTAAAGTTTGGTTAGGTTTTATCTATAATATTTGCGTGTATAATAACATACACACAGTTTTATGCCCTTTTTGCAATAAAGTTGACAATTATAATGTTAGATGTTATAAAATGCACTGTGACCCCACTGCTTCTTGCGGCATGTTGCTTTAATAAACCATACTATGGCGTGACAGCAAGAAAACTATTTTATATTACTAATATGCATAAAATAAAATGTCATAAGCACAAGACTTATCTTCATTGCGTTTTTTCAACATGTTTGCTGTCACACCATAGGAAACATGTGCAGTTTATTTGGCAACTATCCACATATACAATTTAGCTGTGCATCTAGTTGCCAGTAATTTACTGTAGATTTACATTTATCTGATTTATTGGCAACAGTTTGTTCAAAGATAAATGAACATTAAACGTTGACACCACGTGCAATGGTTGATCTTCAACCTTTTTCAGTTTTTTTATTTTGGTTCCCAGAATGCCATTTTATATTTTTTTCTTTAAAGATAAAGACTTTCAATTATAAAGAAGAACTTTAATGTTCATTTATATTTGAACAAACGGTCGCCAGTAAATTACATAAATGTCAATCTATTTTAAGTAAATGGCTAACTCCTGCCAGTTAGACTGTAATTTTCCACAGAAATATTTAACTGTATATATATATATATATATATATATATATATATATATATACTGTGTGTATATATAGAGAGAGAGAGAGAAACATTGGGGAAAAATCTAACTTATCAGCTCATTTTTTAGTGTATTTTGTTTCTAATATAGGGTCTGGTGATTTTTTTTTCAACCAAAACAAACCTTTTAAATTATTATTAAATAAATGTAAAGCAATAATCTGCAAACACTGCATTTTTTGGTAATTTTGCCCTTTTGCCCTTTTGTCCTGTTTTATTTTTCTGCAAAATTATACAAGGAAGAACATATTTATTTGGAATTTGCTAGAAATACTTGGAATCTGTCACCGGATCTCCCGGTCCTTCCCCCTCTCCTCACCAATCTCTTGGCCTGCTTCCTGCCACTAGGGCGGCCAGGAGGCCTGGTAGGGCTGTTGGCGGTGCTGGGATCTGGGCCATTCTGTTGACCGCTGTCCCGTGATGGAGATGGGCACGATGATCCGAATCCCAGACGCTCCACAGGCTGCCCTCGATCAAGCCGGCCTATACCAGATA
Source organism: Triplophysa dalaica (assembly GCF_015846415.1). NCBI lineage: Eukaryota > Metazoa > Chordata > Actinopteri > Cypriniformes > Nemacheilidae > Triplophysa > Triplophysa dalaica. The sequence continues at coordinate 20,830,846 of NC_079545.1, forward strand.
CCTTTGAGTATTAAGGGGGGTACTTATCTTGCTTTGGTGGATTCAGGGTGCAACCAAACCTTAATTCAGCAACGCTTGATTCAGCCAACGGTATTGGATAAAAGCAGCACGGTTATGGTAGGGTGCGTGAACAGAGAGGTGATGGTGTATCCCTTAGTGTCCGTGGCTATTCAATTCTGGGGCCAAAAACATATATCGTAGAGGTGGCCATTAACCCGCACCTCCGGCATACGCTAATTTTGGGGTTGGAAGAATTGGCCAATGTTTTCTACGTTATTGGGGCATTTATGTGCGGGTGTCTCTTGGTGGAACCGAGGGCAGGAAAAGGTGGCGGTGGCGCAGGTGGTAGAAGCTGAGCCAAGACCACTGAGATCTGGAACAGTCTCAAGATAACTTGCTCAAACATTCGTTTAACCAGGTCCGTTCCATTGACGGATAGCTTCTCCAGCTGACGCGGCCGCACTCTTATCCATATTTTGCCATTTTAAAGGACAGGATGTATTTGAGTGACCCAAGACACTAAGTCAAAGCAGGATACAACCCAGTTCGTTGTGCCAAAGAGCCGTCGGTAAATGCTTTTCCAGGTGGCTCACTGTAATCCGATGGCCAGACATCTAGGACAGGTAGCCACATTGAACTGGTGGTTGAAAGCCACCTCTATGCGGGGTAAGGCTAAAGAGAGAATGGCTAAGAACTCGAGGACAACACAGCGGGACGAGAGACTGAAGCTTCAATAGTGAATTCGGAGTTATTGTTGAATGTTAGCACAGTGGCGCACAATTTATTTATTAAATAAAAAAGAATCGTCCGAGTCTCAGCCAAAGCCGACCCTGTCTCATTCCTTCCGTACTTGAACCTTGTTACACCGATGTATAGCGCCATTATGCTCACGGCGACACAAAATTGACTCCCATCTCAAAGGTCCTTTGCCGGTCCCGCTACCCTTTCTCTCCCTAATGCTTTCCTGTCTGTTCTCCACTGTCCTTTCACAAAAAAGCCCCTATAACTTAAAAAAATCTAGGTTTTACTTAAACACCTATACCGATGAATAGTGAATTGGATAAGTTAAATACTTACAGTTTATATATATATATATTTATATTCTGTTGTGTTTTTAAGTTGCCAGCATAATAAACTCCACAGCTGTTTGCAACACTGGAGTGCCAAACAGCATAATGCAAGCAAAAAGAGAGAAAGAGACCATGTACCTTAATTCAGATCGTACAGTATGTCTTTGTGGGTTCTGCATGGAAAACCTTTCACGCCAAAAGCTCCAGAACAAAAAAACCTTGGCTTAAAGGAAAAAGGAAACACAGGAGAAGAAAAAAGGGAATGTTTGAGATGTTATTGACTAAAATGAGAGACGGGTCAGTCCTCATTAGTGGTTCTCATTAGTGGATAGCAGAGAATTTCATGGCCAAAGCTTAGCAATTCACTCAGATTAGCCTTAAACAACAGAACGCATCTGAACACCAGTGTCTGTTTTGATCAAAATTGCAAGAGTGTCAGAAGACAATTTTGGTAGAAAGTTTAAAGGATTTTCATTATGATATCATTCCTCAGTGACACAAGATTCACATTAAAGGAGACTGACATCCCATCGGCACAAGACATAATGTCACTGGCCACAAATACATATACAAGCATCATATATTGTAAACATGTGATTTATCTGACCGTGGGATTTTGTCACAGCTAGTTGTTAGAGAGGAGAAGAGAATAGGCTTGTTCGACTTGATGCAGCTCCGCAAGATCCGACATGCGAATGACATCAAAGTTCCGCGAGAGCTATTCGACAAACCACAAAAAGTTTGCTTTTGAATCGCTCTTGTGGTACTTTGATGTCATTCCCCTGTCAGATTTTGCGGCTCCGCATCAAGTCCAACAAGCCTACTGACAAAAATACTTTATGATGGGTTTGTGAAGGGGAGGGGTTTGGGGGTGGATATGGGGGTGGTGGGGAGAGGCATACAGGACAGCAATTCCATCCAATCAGAAGCCTCTGAATAATTAAACTGATCAGCTTAATTAGCTCAATTAAGTTGATTTGACCATGGAACATGGCCATATGGTGAGAAGAAACAAAAGAGGGGGGAACTAATTAAAAGTAAAATAATGAGGATTTTAATTAAGCAGTTCCCCAGACGTCAGCAAGCAGGGATCTGGAGTCATAATTAAAAAGTGCTGTGGTGCTGGCAACATTTTCTCCCCTCTGTTTTAATAACTACGAGGGGCTCCATCCATCTAATTAAATCTGTAAATGAATTAGCAACATCTAGGGTCTTTGCGTCATTTTTTTTAACAGCCCTCCTCCCACCTTCGCGAATATCTCCGTATGCTGCACGCTCGTATTTCAGTACCCAAGATGTCTTCCTGCTAATGAAATGAATCATTATTGATACACTGTCACAAAGTTGTTGCAGGTGCTTACAGATTCTGAGAGAAACGTGTAGACTCACCTCAGCGGTAGTGCGGGGATGTGTGTGGGTTTTGGAACATTTGTGCGACTGTTCCTCTTTCTTCTGCCTTAGTTTGCTTGTAGGTGGTGGTAGTGTGCTCCTATATACGAAATGTTTAATTTTGCCATCATTTATTCACTCTCGAAACTTGTATACAACCATTTCATTGGAACACTAAAGTAGATATTTTGAGTAATATCTCTGTGGTTTTGTGTCCATACAATGGAAGTCAATGGGTGCCAATATTGTTTGTTGTTTGCCTTCCAGCGTTCTTCAAAATATAATGTCATCATTTACTCACCTCCATGTCATTTCAAACCTGCATGACTTTCATTCTTTTGCAGAACACAAAAGAATATATTTTGGTAAATGTTGTAAGTTGCCAAACATTGGTGGTAGTCGTTGATTTCCGTTTGTCTATACAATAGAAGTGAATTGGAAACGCGTTGTGCAGTTACAAGATTCTTGAATATAGCTTCTTTTTTGTTTGTGCAGAAAGTCATACAGGTTTGGAGTGACATGAAGGGTAGTAAATGATGACTGAATTTTCATTTTGGGTGAACTCTGTTCCCTGTCTCATTGCATCTGGGTCCTCTGTCCAGACCCAATTCCTTCAGTTAATTGTGTGGGTTAGCCTTCAATTTCTTCAAAGGCAATTTGTCCTACAGAGCAGCAGGAGACCATGCTGTGGATTAATTGCTTTGGTTTTGATGCTCTATTCCCCTCTCCTGTGAGTACAGTGGAAGAATGTCGTGTGCTAGTTTACAACAATAGACCGACACCTGCTTGTATACATGTATACATGAACACTCACAAATAGCTCAACACAGTCAGAGTTGCACAATTTATTTTCCTTAAATCAAGAGGCACAGCTGAACGCTTTAGTAACTTTGTGAGCTTTTATAGGCAATGGACCTCATTATGAGACGTCTCATGAAACTTGATAGTGTGAAGCTCTTGACTGTTGGCTAACACTGGGTGGGAAGATCTAATCTTTCAATTCTTCTAAGTTTCCAAATAACTGCATACAAATGTTTTACATGCACAAAAAATTATGAATTGGGTTTGGGTGTATGGAATGACATATGACCCTGAATATAGCACAGACAAGTAAAAACTTCCCAAGATTATGTTGTTGACAGACCCAACCTTCACCTCTATACACAAAATAAAAATGTGTAAAACTGATCCAAGATCAGTTTTTAAAGAGAACTCCCACTCATATCTGGCTCCATGGCGTGTTGAAGTGAGTTCTTGAACAGCTGGTCTGGGGTCAGCTTTAGAGGGGCCGAGGTGACCCTGGGAGCTAATTAAAGCAGATAAGAGCATTAATGAGCTCCGGGCTGATCAAAGGATCGCAGCTTGGCCTGGGTGGTGGGAGATGTAGAAGAGATTGGAGGGGAACTCTGTTTACCCCTGTCAGGGTCAGTAATTGGGAGGGGAGGTGCACAAGCTGTTCCTTTTATGAGAGCCGAATACCTTTACTGAGGACTGTGAGCAGGCCACACTAGTAGCTTTACACACTGGGTTGTGTACCATCCTACTGACTCTTCAGATCTTCTTTGTTAACACAAGATCATATTTGGTACTGAATTTTTATCCTCAGCTATCGGTTTCATAAACAAACATCATGTGGCCCACACTTAACTTCCAGTAGACCTCCAAAAAGAATCAATAACTGTAGAGAAATTTTAACTTAATGTAATACAGTTAGAATAAAATATTCATATAAATGAATATTAACTTCAGGCCAGGCGAGTGCATCCAATATCACATCTATTAACGAGTTTTGGGGAGAGGAACGACAAAAAGCTGTACAAAAAGCTGAATAATGATTGAGAATATGTTTACGACAACGATGTAATAAAAACAGCAAAAAATTCTTGCCATTTTGAAAAGTCTTACACACACACCACAACGTTCCACAAACGATCGGGTAACAAGGATTCAAAAAGTGACTAAAAGCAGTGTATTATGTATGCCAGGCCAGTAGTTGGCGACATTAGATTATTCAAGTTTTGTTCTCAGTTTTATTGTGGTTTAACTATTATTTTAAATTAGCTTTATTTTGTATTTTTGTGTTAATTTAGGTTACCTTTGCGCAATTTACTTATGTGCTTTATCGTTTTTGTTTGATTTTTGATGTTGCTATAAGATGAATTTATTTTTTTGTTTTATTTTTTATGTATTTTCAGCTGATCATTTTAGTTCCTCAACTTGATATTTATACTGTATCTACTCAATAGTAGAGATGCACCAACGCTAAATGTCTCTGAAACAGATAGATGATTTTTTGAATTATAATCTGCCGATGCTGATTAAAGATCAATTTAATATTTTTGAACTTTCTGAATGTTATTAGTTCATATGATGGCTATTGAATTTCACGCTGGTGACGTTATTACAAATGTACAAATGAACTGCATTTTCCTGTCCTCTTTTGATTGACAGGATATATTGGCCCTGTTCATTGGCTGCTTTTTAAACAAATTCCTGATAGCCGATAGTATGATAAATGCTCATTTAAAATACCAGATATTTCCGACCAAGCAAAGTGTGGAATTTTGCACGTTTTGAAGCAAAATTATTTGAGTAACATTTAGTATGTTGTGGTGTGCAACAAAACGGTGGCGATATCTTTTTCAAAATTGTGCACTTTGAAACCCATTTTAATATGTTAGTATTTTCTGGCACCCGAAAAAACATTGTCGTCAAAACACATCAAATTTTTCAGTTGAAAGCATTGTCGTGTAAAACCCTTAGTCCGTGATGAGCTTACGGTCACCAGTAAATTATATGTGTGCGGAGGGTGTGGTGCAGAGGAAGGCCACCTGTATTCACTACAGGGTGCGGGAATGTCCGACTCAGCCTGACCTTAGCGTGTCCCCTGCTGCTGGAGGAAAAACTCGTTATCTGAGAAATCCCTGCTAATTACGCCTGCTGCTTACAAACGTGCACGCACACACCTACATCGCCGAGTGTGTGAGCCTTTCCCCTGCAACCCATCGCTACAAACGAAACAGGATACCCAGTTAAGATTATGAGAATGTGAATCTAAGCAGCTGAATTTTAATCACAAGCTACATTATGTTACAGTCTTTCATTTAGAGTAAACTTGGTACAGTGTTAAGTAACTGAACGATATTAAAGTCGGTCTCTCTCTCTCTCTTTCAATCTCAGCGATGAAGGCTGTGAGCCAGCCCGTCTCTCAGTGGGACCGGGACGAACACAGGCCTTCATTAGCACTCCCTAATTAGGAACAGATGCAATTTACAGCACGGGGCCCACACCAAGCAGCACTCCTCTCTCCCCGCCTGTTTTTCTGCTTCCTCCCTCTTTTCTATCTGCCTACTGAACCTTTTTTGTCCCCAGGCTTTGTCTCATAGTATTTTTTGTTGTTTTAATACATTGAATTTGATGCCATAGAATGATGATTCTCTCCGTGTTAAAGTTCTGGCTCTCTCACATCTCACACTTGCATAGCTGCAAAGCCACATGTGTAATTACAGACACTTCCAACTTCATTACAACATATTGGTCCAGCGCCATCCTCCCCGATCACGCTCTGTTTTTCTGTCTGTCTGTCTTGTGTTGATTTTCTCCGTTCTGTAGCCAGAACCGGTATTTGCTTGTAATGAATAGTTTCGTTCTCCGAGGACTAGAATTCGAAACAAGCAGACTTCTGATTTAGCACCATATCTTAGTCCTGACTCAGCTGTCTCTTAAAAAATGTCTTTGTATACGTTTGTTATAAGTACCTCCACAGACATCCCTCTGGGAATTTTAAGGAAATTGCTGGGAATTTTTATCTGGCTATTTGAAAACAGCATGCATGCTGTTTAAGACAAGGCAGGAATTTCTACTGGATTGGCTAATTGTACTTTTAACATTGCATGTCGCATAGCGCCGTACTTGCATTCATGAACTCACGCAAAAGCCAGGTCCATAACATCATGTCTTTGCTACTCGCTATTTTAGTCTCAAAAACACATTCATTTCTTGATTTTCTATGACTGTAATAGAAAAACTGGTTATTCAAAGATTCTGCAGTGTTTTCGGTTCATGGGGCTGGTTTTGGGCATGGGATTGTATGCTGGTACCGAAAAGGAATGCAACATTTAAGATCTTCTGCCAGCTACAAACTTGATCCATATATCTATTTAGTCTGTTTTCCCTAAACTCTCACAGCAGCCTAGACATAATCTCCCTAATTACCTCTTTAAAGTCGACACAGAGTGTGAGAAGCCTAAGCCAAAGGCCCCTAATTAGACACCTAAAAATAAAAAAGGGACTTTACAGGCGACGTGGGCAGTTTGGGGAATGTTTTAATGAGAGAGGCCAGTGCTGACAATAGTGTTACAGTCATTTGTTGATTATGACTGCTGACACGCCTCCAGCCTCCTTGCCGTACCATATATCTTCACTACTCATCATCCAGAACAGACTACTGTTGGCAATAAGACTTGTAAGACATCACACTTTGAAAATGTTCCATGAGAAAATCATACCCTCTCTTTCACATTTCTTAAGTGCTTCATGTAAACATAGGCCTATCAATTTTAAGTTATGTGAACAGGGTCCAAAATGTTTTTGTTATTGAATCATTGGAACTGCATTTGTAGGAAGTTGGACATTCATGCGACCACATCACATCTGTGGTGTAAAGGCAGTTCTTATGTGTCCCAGATAACAGCTTAGGACCACCTACTCATATGTCAATCATCCCCTGACCTACTACAAGGCCTTTAATTGTCCTCGTTTAATGTGGCTTTAAAATAACTATTTGACCAAAAAAACAATATGCACACAATCCAATGAGAGATAATCATACCAAGATGCCACCTATTATGGGATGGAAAGTCTTTATACCTGGAAAAACTCTCTACCTTGAAGGGATACTCCACCCACAAATGAAAATTCTGTCATCAGTTACTCACCCTCAAGTTGTTTCTTAACCGGTATAGATTTCTTTGTTTTGTTGGAAAAATGTTAGCACCTATCAATTCTGGGACATCACTGAGTACCATGAAATGTCAGTTGCTAACATTCTTCCATATACTGTATCTTCCTTTGTGTTCAACAGAACAAAATACATTTATACAGGTTTGAAACAACTTGAGGGTGAGTAAATGATGACAGTATTTTCGTTTTTGGGTGAATTTTTCTTTAAATCCATAAAGAGTTATGTTGCTATAACACGATTCTGTGGGAAAGACTGAAAAAGTCAAAGCACTGTCACACATAAAGGTCTCACCAGCTTCAAATCATTTAAAAATTAATCAGTATCCATGTGTTATGCTTTGCTCTTGATTAAAACATTTATGTGAATATATCCAGTCATCTGGTAATGATCAGCCGTTCTAGGTCTCAATTCCATCAGTTGCCTGTCAACCTACTCTGTACTCATTGCTTTTTTAATATGAAGTATGGCAATGTAATAGAGGTGAGATGTCTGTTTATATTACAAGGGCCAATTTTTTTATTTTTTGCTTTGCCTGGCAACAGAAATGCTTATAAAATATATTGATTATTTCCCCCAAAGTGGGTGACACAAACTTATAAGGGTTGCTTCTCCCCTGTGTTTATTCTTAATGAAATCATAACATATTAACAAGGATGATTGTGACATACTCGGTGTGGTCGAAAAAAACCTCCAAATTCGATTTAAAGGTTACGTCAGTTTATTGAATTCATGCTGCTCAGAATTTACCTACTCCCGATATGTCCCAAGGGACTTAATAAAAGCAGAAAGCAGATATAAGTAATACTAGTGCTGCTGTAATTGTAACATCTGTGCAGTTCCTATCGGGCGTGTTGTGTTATAAAGCAGTGCATAGTCATGTAATGTGTTGTGATAGTTTGTCAGACATAAATTGGACTGGCTGTGTAAAATCCTCAAGGGAGAATCCAGCTGGGTGACCAGATTGAAAATGCCTCTACGGTGTACCCAAATTTAAAATATCTAATATTAGTTTCACCCGTGCCCCGCTTCCAAACGGAAACTGTCCACGCTACAGAAATAATGTCATCCATCTGGTAATGTACTGTTTAGACTCACCACTGAACACTTGAGTTTTCAGATCAGGTCAATTCCTGATCGTGCATTGAGAATTGGTTCATGGTAACAAAATGGCTTGTTATGTGGTTGTTAAATTACACCACCACCAGATGACAAATGTAAATTCACATTTAAAATGACACACACCTCTAACACAAGAGCTAGACCAACATTTAATAAGGTACCTATACTGACATTCCCAAGGGAACACTTTAGGTGCTTTGTACTTCTGTGTGGATCATCTAACACACACACACACACACACATGCAGTATATGTAAAATTACAGACATATTCACATACATTTGCACAAACACTTACACACACACCCTCATGAGATCAGTAACAGGAAAATTGGTCTCTCTTTCTGGCCCACTTGGGATTGGCGGAACTGATTAGCATTGCAGGGACAATTAGCGCCCCTCTCAATATAACCTCTGAAAATAACCTCTTCCTCATCATATTCAGACCACTGGAAAGACACTTCAATTCAATACACACAGAAACACTGGACAAAAATAACATGAAAGCCAAGTGTCCTCCAAACAGTACCAAAACATGCGTGTGCCCCTGGAAAGCGCATCCAAGTCATTTACATTTAAGCAGTTGGTTTCAACACTTTTATCCAAGTGCAATCAAGATCTACATTTGGAGCCTTTGTGCTGTTACAGGAAACAAAGCATAGGTCGCTTTTTAAAGCACTTGCACATTATTTACAGCAGATGATTATTGATTACTAGAATCTTCCCTTTAAAACATTATCAACTGAGATGACATATTGACTCCCAAATGCTCCCTACAGTGGTTTTGGGTTAGCAGCAAACTTATGCTGCCTTCACGTGCTCACGGAAATTTGATAATTCCCACTTCTGATGTCATGTTTCCGAGCTGGTTGTGTTCAGGTGAGAATGGAGGACGCCAGATTCATGCATTCGTTCGTCTTGGGAAAATGATATATGGTAATAGTTTTCCACCTTACATACTACTGTATAGTTTTACTAGTCAGGTTGCTGACTACGCTGCAATATTGGTGAAATACATGCTATTTTCACAGTGTATAAAACCTACAGTATGCTTCAAATGGTTGTTCATGTATGTAAATATGTACTTATTTAACGAGAAGGCAAGGCAATGACGCTGTTGCGGAAAAACTATTAAATCATATCTGACAAAGCAGAAGTTCTTCTTCCATCCACCATTTTGATTGTGTAAGGCCCGCCCATCTCAGGAACTCGGGTATCAAAATTATTTCCCAACTTCCCAGTGGGAAATGCGACATCAGAGGGCGTTCATGCAATATTTTTACCTCAGAAACTCATTTTTCCGATAATTCCAAGGGCACGTGTAGGCAGCATTATTGGAGAAGAGCAGGGAGGGGGCAGGGCATGTTAAGAGGTGGGCGTGGCCGTGTGCCAATGAGCCATGTGACATATGCAAGTCAGCAGACATATGGCTTTGCTTAGAGAGGGTGGAGAGAAAAATAAAACAAGAGAGAAGTCACGTGGAACATGAGGCTAATGGTTCATGTCCATCGGCACGCATTCAGAACAAATGTATGAGTATGTTTTTTGTTAAAATTCTTCCTCGAATTTCTGGATAGGGTGGATATTACAGTCAGTCTGAGTGATGGGGCACAAAATCTTAATTAATCTCATGAGACATGTGTATGACATGAAAATTCGTGGTTTATCTAATTAAATTAAATGTGGAACTTTTGATAGCTATCTGACGTTCCACAAACACAATGAAACCTGAAAAGTATGAAACAAGTCCAGATGGAGCCTGTGGACCTTGATTAAGGGGAGAATCTATTTAATTGGTTTAAAATGGTTAAAATGGGTTTAAAAAGTGTTTCGAGTAGGACACTCTTATTGCTGGCTGAGTGCATAATCAGATGAGCTCGAATATTTAATAAACAAACATGCAAGCTTCAGTCTTTGCAGTTGTAGGCTACGGTTTTATTCTAGCATAGAGCAGTTTTTGTGTGTGCATGTGACTTGGTTGTTTGGTCAGTAAATTTGAGGATCAATAGGTTTCTGTGTCAAATGAGTCTCAATTGACAGTACTCCCAGAGAAACATATTATTGCTAAGAGGTTGCTCTTTCAAAGCTCTGGTGAATTGCATATGAGAAATACAAAATAGAAACAAAACCATTTTCAAAGGATAATCCACCCAAAAATGAAATTCTGTAATGCATTACTCCCCCAAAGTTGTTCCAAACCTGTATAATATATATGTTCTGTTGGACACAAAAAAAAGATATTTGGATTTCTGGGACAACGTTTACAAGGAAAAATAAAAATGGTAGTCAAAGGTGCCCTAGAATTGTTTGCTTTCCTAAATTCTTTAAAATATCAAATTTTGTGTTCAAAAGACTTTTTAGTCAATGATGTCCCAGAAATGTCAGTTGCTTACAAAGGACCCAATATCTTTCTTTGTGTTCATCAGAAGTTTTGCAGTCCAGGTTTGGACAACTTTAGGGTGAGTAAATGATGACAGAATTTTCATTTTAGGTGGGGTATTCCTTTAAGAGTGTGAAGCTTTAAGGTAAAATCTTCTGGATTTGGATAAAGTTATTGAGTGATGCTTGGGATATTGAAAACTTTCAAAAAATGTCAAATCTCAGCTCAGTTTGTGACATTGTTGAGATCTGTTCTGAAACTAATTGAGACGTTTGAGAGATTTTTGGATTTTTTCTCAGGAGAAATATCTGAGACACAGAGGACTTTAATCTCATTGATGTCTTTAGGAGATATTATTAAATATTATAGAGATCTCATATGTGATTATTATTTCCTACGGCATCAGAAAAAATAGTAAAGTAATCGGGTGCCACTTAAAAACAACTGAAAGATTTTATCTGTTGTGTTCCGAAGAAAAAAGAATCACAAGTTTCATTTTAATGACTCGAGGGTTAATAAATTCAAACAAATGGATAGTTCATTTTGTATACCATGACTTTGTATGGATGAAACAATTGTTTACATTCTACTTTTTAACCCTAAAAACATTGGAGTATTTGTATGCCAAGCATTGTTGTCCAAGACGGTTGGCAGTCTTCATCTGCCCTGAATGACTTGGAGTCAAGGGAGTTAATGAGAAATCGTTCTCTTGGGACCACCAAATGTGTGGCTCCGTGGATTAATGACACATGCTCACCCCTCTTTAGCCATTTGCTGTTGGCTCACTAATGTGGATGTAAAGTTGCCAGATTTTTTACTTCAGTGCCGCTCAAGAGCTTCTGTAGTTTTTAGAATCATCATTTAGACTACATGTGGCTGATATATGTATCAATAACAAAAACTTGTGAAAGGTTACAAATATTGTGAAACTTATTATTGTTGCCTATATTGCCTATGTCTTGAATTGAAGAGATGCAAAACCCACTTAAAGTCACAAGTCTCCATCCAATCTGAGATACATTGTTGAGTAATGCTCCCACAAATACGTTACGTTATAATTTTGCTTCAAAACCTGCTAAATACCACATTAAGGTTCATATCCGGCATCTTTTAGCGCTGGGATGGCTCCATATATCAGTTTCAAACGATCTCCAAATCCAGCGTTATTTATATAACATTTATATAACATTCAACACCTAAATGCAGTGAACAAACAAACACCTGAACTTCACAAACATATGCTCTCTCTCTCTCCTGCTTTCAAGTGAAAGTGACGTCTGCGCATGCTCCTTCTCCTGCACCACGTGCTGCCGCCTGGGGGTGCTGCGCTCTTTTCCGGGAGAATTGTACAATAAGGGACTAAGAAAAATTGTTACAGAACAGTTTTATATGTTCGAGAAAGAATTTACGAAATCTGTGCGATCGCTGGGGGAGTGTATTGAGCACAGAAATACTATGTAATACACCCAACTCGTTTTTTGAAAAGTTGACCATGTTAAGCACGAGAAGACAGCACGTTTAACATTATAAAGAAGTCAGAATGCATGACACTTCGTTGCAGCACCCCTTTAATTTACACATTTTTAACAGATCCCTGTCTCTCTCTCTTTGTGGGAGGTGGAACTTATAAAAATGTCAGACACTCTTATTGAGATGCAGTGTTAGAGATGCTGGGAGGTTCCAATAAAAAAGTTCAAATTGTATAGGTGAGGCTTCACTTACAGCGCTGGAGCTAATTGGCAATAAATGAGTCCATCTGGTTTCATTTGCAGCTTGCTAAAGCAGGAAGGGATGTGTGTGCGTGTGAAGGAGAGTGACGAGGCGAAGGTGCACCCTCTTTTTTAACCCTCACACGTGCCCCACCAGTGCTCAAGTGGGTGTAGTGACGTCTCCAAAATGAGACAAGTCACAGGCAACAATGCAGAGAAAGGTCAAGAGGAAAGAGCACAAAAGGAACCACAATATATATATATAAAACACTAGAGAATATGTGATTAATTACCTCAACGCTTTGTGCAACGTCACATTAAAGCAAAACAGGACAGTGATTGGGTAGAACAAAAAGAGTTTTGGAAGTCTGTCCAGAGGTATTATTAAAAGAACTCTGGAGGGAGAGAGTTTTTCTTATGTGTGTGTTTGTACGAGACTGTTTGGGGCTGAGGACAGACGAGTGAAAGGCATGTGTGTCCTGGGCTTCTCGTAGATTGCTGGTTATTTTCTTTACCCGGGCAGCTCAATCATGCCCTGTGTGTTTGCGCAGCTTGTTAATCAACGCGAGTGTGATTAGGCCTGAGCCAGGCTGATCAAACCCTGCCGAGCACAGCCAAGTCCAACCCCTCTACCACCCCCCACCCCCAAACTGCCTACATCCATCCCAGCAACCTTTAACTAGCTGACTGAGGTCTTCTCCTTCTGAATGCCGGCTCCACCTTAAGGACCTTAAAGGAACGAGCACCTAGCTCCATTTGCATTTGGACTAACAGTTTGTATTACAATCACTCATGCATTCATTATCTCCGTTTATAAGAACATCAGGCATAGGTCACTAGAGAATAAAGGTGTTGCTTTCCCCTCATTTTTCGAGACCTCCTGTTGGTGGCCTGCTGACCACTGAAGCAATCCGGTTTTACAGGATGCTACAGTTTATGCTGCCGGTCAAGGTCACACATTAGCCGTCTCTCCTGCTCTTGGTAACAGTCTCTCACTCTTGCCCATGTAAGGGCTCTCTCCCCTTCTGGCCGATGCCCGATTCGGTTTCCTTTCATCAACAAAAGTTCAATTCCCCGTATAAAAATATCTGGTGGACAGCCCTCATGGCAATTGTTTGAGAGATTTTTAGGATGGCTTTGTTTCCTGTGTTATAGCTATGGGGGTAAGTGCTGTTTCAAATCAAAATGTTGGCCATCGCAGCGGGAATTTTCCTAGTTTGACTAAAACAGAGTTTTTCGGAAAATCGAAAGGAGATAATCAAAACAGTACTTTTGCCAGGCCTCGTGTTATGTACGTTGTGTAAGTCTATGTATCTATTCATTCAGGGCACATTGAACTTTAAAAATAAATGTGAATACAGAAAATAAGGTCTTCCTAAAATATTCATTCGTAAATTATTATTAGTCTTGAGATCTCTGTGCTATTATTGAACTATAAAAATTAAAAACTGCCTTAAATTTTTAAGTTAAATCAAATTAGATTTACAAGTCATTGAATTAAAATTCAATTAAACTGACTTTTTTAGTATACCTCTTTTTTTTTGTGGGTAGAGCTTAGGTTGAGGCAGAAAGATCCCCCCTGACTCCATTACTAATGCTAGGTAGCACCTTTTGTTTGCTTGTTTGTATAAAAAATCTGATTAAATTTTAACATGTAAGGTAAGGTCACTCACTGTTTAGGTCCCCAAGTGTTTTTGAAAAAGTTAATGGAAAAGCGTTGAAGTGCTCTCTTTTAAGCGCACCTTAGACAGACAAGACAAGTGCTTTATTTTGGGGGGGTTTTGCACATAAAGTCTTGTTGCCGCTTCAATAAATTGAGCCATTATGAGCGGATGGACATATTTAACAATGTCTTTAGTACTTTTCTGGGCCTTGACAACAACTATAAACCTGATGTTAATGAGGAGGCCTGGAAATCTCTCGGCTGTCACATTTTTTTTGTTTGCGATCTCTAATCCTGAATAAAACCTGCTTCTGAGCTGGTTAGCCTTGTAGCCTAAGTTACCATGGTGACAAAACCCTCTCAAAACCAATCCACTTTCTTGAGCCGAAAACTCTGAGTATGCTCAAACTAAATGCGAATTTACCTGGCAGGTGTAATTTGTCAGGCAATTTAACTGGAGGTAATCCTGTCAGTTCAAACCTGGATCCATTGAGTGAGCGCGAACTATTTCTATCAACATGTACGGTGGGTCCCCTTGTGGAGTGAGCCATTGGTTGCAATTTGCAACCTCACCGCTAGATGCCACTAAAATCTCCACATTGCTATTTTAAAAAGTCAAAATTTTCTCTCAATTTTGCTGTCTAGGAAAATAACTGAGACTTGTTTCACACTAGTTTGTGAGAGGTGATACTCCTGTTGGGGGGGTGGGGTTAGTGAGCTTCATCTGCATAAACTGTGACAAGCCGTTGGTAATTAGCTGTAAGAGACAAGTTGGTGGTTCAGGTTAAGAGAGAGTTTCTGCTCATTTGGAGACACAAAAGTGACAGCTCATTGGGAATGCAGGGTGGGAATATTGATAGTTGAATCTGGGGCTTTAAAGATAATGAATGAAAGTTAAGGTAAAGTCTCTATCACGCTTTTAACTACAGTAGACATTGTAATTTAGTCATTTTGTCAAAAGGAATCATACTGTAGTTATGACTTTTGCCTGTCTGAGCTAAATGCTTTATTTCATTTTTATTTTTCATTGTTTTTACAATTCACCAAACATTACCAAAGCATTTGTTTGCTCTATAGCTTGACAGAGGTTCACACACGATAAACCCTCTTGTGCAGAAGACAATTGCAGTATTTACTCTTTGTCACGAACATCCTAACAGACATCCTTTCTGAGTCCTACCTATTGAAATGGGTGACAAAAGAGGGAAGAGACAGCATGGAAAAGTGCCCAAACCTGCTAAGGGTATCTGTTTTCCTCTGTGTGCTCAGGAGAGAACAGCCGGACGCTGTGTTTGGGTGCGTTCTGATAGCGCGCGCTTATCGAACTCCGTCTCCCTCTCTTCCTCTTTCCTCCTTCCTCTTCTCTTTCTCTGTCTTCCGACCTCTGCCTCATGGGAAGGCAGTTATGTCATGTTGAAAATGAGTGAAAGCATGAGTGAAAGCTGTATTTTTGTGTGAGAGCATATTTGGATGAAACGTACATGTAGAATCTTTTGGTGAATTCAAAAAGTTAGGCTTCAAATCAAGCAAATTGTTATACAGTACACCGTCAAAATATTTGCAGAATTTTTCAGTAATTTTTTTGCTGTTTTCTTTAAAGATTTTTCATGTATTTTTTAAAATACGGTAAAAAAAACGTACGGTTACAGAAAAGACAGCAAATTTACAAGAAAAACCGGGATAACCGTTATTTTATAGTTTCTTTTTGGCGCCCCAGCTGCCAGAAAATTGAAAAAATTGAATGGGATTTTTTTACAGTGTAGTCAAAATGACGCTTTCTGTTTACTCTTATCGGAAATACTGTAAACACAGATCATTCCATGAATATCATCACACTTTGCCTCTTGGCCAAGCAAATTGGAGGAACAGAGATGATGTTTTGTATAAAGTGACATAACAAAGTTAAAGAGAATCAGAGAAATGTCAAACTTGACCGTTTTTGATTCTTCTTCAGATAAATTTACATGATAAGAAAAACAACTGTGAGGTAGAAACACGAAAAATGCCAAAGGAGAGCAGACATCCAGGGTCTCTGAACCAGTGCTCTAAGAGGAAATGAGCATTGTAACAAAATGCTGCGTGGTGTTAGGGCCTGAGGGCAAAACCCAAAACCTCATATATAAGAAATGACGCACCCTCTCTCTCTCTCTCTCTCTTACACACTCATCTTCTCCCTTTCTCATTTCTCTCCCACACAACTACCATTTGGGTTTGTCCCACTGCTATCACCCCCCCCCCAACAGGAAATGAAATCCATTTTAAAATCATTTGGAAACCACAGGGGCTTCAGACCAGGAAATAATCAGCGTGGGAGAGAGAGAAAAAAGAGTGAGAGAGATAGAGACAGAACAGAGGGCTCAGTGAACAGATACAGGACAGGGATGCTTGGCAATTCCAGACCGAAGGGTGAATTCGAACGCCCTCTCCCCCACTCTGGCTGTCTCTCCTCCATTCCTATCCCTTCACTGAAACAGGATATTACACAGTGGGTGGCCAGTGCTGGTCCTCTATTGCCACATCTCCCTTCACCTGCCACCCTGACCTCTCTCTGACCTTCAGTGGTGGAGATCTACCTAGGGGGCGCTCTTCTGTTATCAAAATGCTGATAAAATCTCTTCTGACATTTCTTTGGTGCGGTATCTTAAAGGATGCCATTGAAGTCAAATGCCTGAAATCGCCTCGGTTCATTATTCTATTTTCACCCGAGAGGCTCTTCCTCTCGCTTGCCGGACAGTCTGCAGGCAGCAAAGATGAATCAGCTTTATGTGAGACTTTTCAGAGATCTGCCATTTACTTCATTTAAGAAGGACCCTTGAGAAAGCTGTTTTTTGTAATGCACTGAGGCTATCGGGAAACATAAATAGAATACTATGTTGAAATCAAATTTCATGATATTAGAATGAAAACATGACATAACATTTGGGTAATCCCAGCATTATGGATGTGACATTTTCGTTCAAAACCTAAAAAAATATATAAATTCTCAGAGAATGTATTTATTACCACTGAACTATCTGTTTCTATTTTAGTAACCCCCTGATGACAGATTCCAGACATCATAAAATATCAAACACAACATAATTTGAAAGACATCATACCTGTTAGGATTTCTGTGTATTAAAATATGCAAAACAGCAACTATACCCAACAAATGGAGATGAAAGTGACCAATTTGTCAGTTATGGTGACCCATACCCAAAATGTGACCTCTGCCTTTAACCCATCCAGTGATTAGTAAGCACACACACAGCAAGTGGTGAACACACGTACACCCGGAGCAGTGGGCAGCTATCACTGCAGCGCCCGGGGAGCATGTAGGGGTTAGGTGCCTTGCTCAAGGGCACCACAATCATTACCCGCCGGCACTGAGGATCGAACCGGCAACCTTCTGGTCACGAGTCCGACTCTCTAAACATTAGGCCACGATTGCCCCACTATAGGATGTGATAGGAGATAGGAGATAGGATGTGGCACTTAATAGAACATAAAATATATATTTTATTTTAATTCACATATGCCAATGTATAAGGAATGTGGACCATCATTACAATTCACTTACCTGACTATAGAAAAACAACACTTTTTAAACATCTATCTAATAGAATCTGTTCCTAATTCCATCTTAATGGAATCTAATTCTGACACATTTCAGAGTGAAACATTATATTAAATGTGAAACTGGATTTGATCCATTAGAAATGGTTTGGATTGTGAACAGATAAAGTGGTTGAAGGGCAGACGCAGAAAAATGTGCGATGACATTCGAAAAGGCATTTTCAAAGACATCAAGTGCTGCAATTACATTCAGTGAAGAATCGTGTACATTAAAAAGGGAAACAGACCCAGTATTGATCTAATATACACAGAAATAAAACTAAATGAATACCAGAGTGATAGCATTTTTGTAATCAATTATTAAACAAGGAAAAAATTGAGTTCAATATTTGGAAGGCCTCAGTATCCCTTTTCTGTGCCGTGTGTAGTTGAGAATGTTTGGCTTGCACACATCCCGATTTTCTCCTGCTATAATGGGCCTTTTTAAGAGAAACAACCCAGAACAGATCATTTTCCATGTGTCTATAGAAGCCGCTAATTTACACCAAAAGCTGCGTTTCTCACACGCCGCTCAACTGGCTGCCTGTCTCTGCCTCCTGGTGGTCAAAATGATGCTGCCTCAAAGCCATGCGCATCATCAGGGTACATTAAGCATCTAACGTTATTGTTTTTCTAATGAATCAATCATGGCAGCATAACAAATTAAATGGGTTCATAAGAAAAGCGTAACTCGAAGCAATACGGTTAGAATGAAAAGCAACGATGGTGTGTTGCTTTTGTTAAAACTTCAGTAATTGCATTTCCTACGCATTTGCTAATTTATAAAAATTCAACTAACCTTAACCTACAAATGGGCTATTAAGCATCTAAGTGACAAAAATTCAGCAATATCCTGGTTTATAAGAAACCGTCCAGTATAGAGACCAAATCAAGTGAATGGGAATTTCGCCGTAATCATGTGCTCATTATGCTACATTGTGAAAGAAAGCGGAACATATTGTGAAATACAAAGTCAGCTTTGTTTTGCGGTTCACAATCAGAAGGAAAAGTGCCAGGAGAACGCTCCCTCATCAATCAATGTATGCCATTAGTGATGTGTACTGTTCTGATTAAGACCACCACAGAGAGGTGTGACGGTGTGTGCTTCAGTCTGCCTAAATCTGTCATCACGGGCCCTAATCTCAGCTGCCTGAGGTTCAAGCACCGGCCCTCGCTCAGGAACCGTTGAGAGACTGAATGCTTTGAGGAATTTTGCAAACGTTATTGCATTCACAAGTCGGCGGACAATCCAATAAGGATGTAGGGGGGAAAGTATTACTGTCTTACTATAAATAGTTAATTTTTTTATTTATTTTTATTATTTTCAGTAGGAGTTGCCTGTGAATTGTTGATGTAGACTTTTACAAACCTTAAAGGGATAGTTCACCTCAAAATGAAATGATTTGTTTTTAACCTCGTGCCATTCAAAACTTGTATTTGATTATTTCGTCCGTATAACAAAAGTAAGATAATTAGAGAAATGTCTCAGTGGTTTTGTGTTCATATAATGGATATCAATGTGGCCCCATAAGGTTGTTCGGGCACCAGCATTCTTCAAAATATCTTCGTGTAGTGCAGAAGATAGAAAGTCATACATGTTTGTAATGACATGATAGAGTAATGATGAAAGATTCTTTGGGGTGAACAGCCCCTTTAATGTGTTAGTTATATCAAAATTTAAACAGATGTGGCTTAGATTTACAGCTTAAGCTTTGTTATCGTTGATACTTACTGTAGTAAGAATTAAACTTTCACAGTATATTGTTTTAATAAAAGAGCATTTAACAGGGGAATGGATTAGCCATTCCAAATCAGTTTAGGACTGAACAATTTAAGAACTATTTCAGAAGCATTAAAGTGATAGTTCACACAAAAACACAATTCTGTCATCATTTACTCACCCTCTTGGAATGTCAACACATTCTTCTGCACAACACAAAAGAAGATATTTTGAAGAATGTTGTTAACCGGCACACATTCACTTGCAAAGGTTCTGTGTCCATACAATATAAGTGAATGTGTGCTGTTCAGTTACCAACTTTCTTTAAAATATTTTTGTGTGTTCTGCTTAAGAGAAAAGTCATAAAGGTTTGAAATGACTAAAGGGTGGGTAAATGATGACAGGCTTTTAATTTTTGGAGTGAACTATCCCGTTAAGCTATCAGCTTTTCATTTTCTTGCATTTGATGGTCTTATAAATAAACTGCTAAAAAATAAGGTAACAATGGAATCATATATTAGATCTCTGCAAACAAAACATTCAAGTGAGAATTAATTTTTTGATGATTGTGTCTTTCATTGACCATTGTCACATTATTTTGTAAAGATTTTAAAGTTAAATGCTTTTTTTCACATACAACCAATGTTTTTTTATGTGTTTGACACACACACACACATAAACTGGGACAAAATTGGACAGTTTACAATTTTGCATCTGACAACCAACACACACACAATTATCATATAGTAATTACAGCAATTTTGAAATGTGTTAAATGTGACTGTAATCACTGACAGAACTGCACCACATTGTAATATCTGTCCCATGAACCACCTCCCCTGTTTTTAGACATCCATGCTGTTAAATTCTGTTTCACCCGGTTGTGGTAATGTGCAGTACATAACCTCTGCCACCCACCTATATGATTATTTATACTCGCATATGCACTTTTATTATATTTTGTTTCTATGTTGGCCTCTATTTATTTTTTGGCCCTCTTGATGAAACAATATTGCCTTTTTTTACATCTGCATGCTTAAACCTTTTATATTGCTTTTTTGAAATAGAAAACCTTGCCAATACAAAAATATTAAAATACTGTATACTGTCAGAATATAGAGTTGGCGGCTCTACAGTAGACGGTACGACTGTCATCGCATTCAAATATGTATATATAAAGTAAAACCAGACACTGTACTGTATTCAGGAAAGCAGAGTTACCTCCAGAGGAAAAATGGCCCACTCTGCCACAAACTCCCAAAATGTCTATACTAATTTCAGTTTGTGAGTCACTTTTTCAGCTCCTCAGCTCCTTTGAATTCATACATGTGTGAATGACATCTAATGTGTGTGTGTGCAGTGTATGGCATGTCGCCGCGGCTCGTGACGCACCCCAGGATTAGACAGGACCAGCGTGGTGGGGCTTGATTGATGAGCCCATTCCAAATGTTTTCGCGTCCAAGTCAGTGGGTGTTTGAGTTGCCTTTGCGCATCTTAATACCAAACAAAACATTAGCGTCGGATTCCCAGGGCTGGCTGCCTCTTGCTGGATTTCATTAGTCACCCCTCCGCAGCACACAAATGC
The DNA here is from genome assembly GCF_015846415.1 of Triplophysa dalaica. Classification (NCBI taxonomy): domain Eukaryota; kingdom Metazoa; phylum Chordata; class Actinopteri; order Cypriniformes; family Nemacheilidae; genus Triplophysa; species Triplophysa dalaica. Next base: position 20,852,036 of record NC_079545.1, read on the forward strand.
GCTGCATGGCTCCGGGATATGGAGAAGTGAGGGAGAGAGAGGAAGGGCAGGGGGCCATTAAGGGATCATCATCTCATCAGAGATTCCCTACCGCTAAGGATCAGAGTGTTAGAGCAGAAAGAAAAGGTTCTCTTATTCTTCGGTGGCTTCTGATCAGCTCCTTGACACTTATTTTTGTCACCTCACCTGTGGACGAAAATATTGATACACATAAAACGCTGAATCCAATGAAAGGCCTCGTTTCATTTCAAAGATTAGCTCAACCATTTCCATAGCTCTATTCAGACAGTGCAACTCACCCAAATGGCTTACATTAGGAGAAATACTGATCTCATTCCCCCACTAATGAGGGCACTCATCTGTGCGTTTGTCTCCCCTGCCTACATTTCCTCCTGCCAAGCCTTGATGCAATTACACCCCCACATCTGCAGGGGGCTCCCTCCTCCCATTGACTTGGGGCCTTTGAGGGGTCCTGGTGCTCGTGATTCACGGTTAATCAATCATGGTGCCTGGGTAATGACGCCCCACTGCTCCCTTAATGTCTTCTGGCGGGAGCCTCTGCCGCTGGCATTGATCTCACGCAGGCACACATATGGCCGCTCCGAGTGAGTGACAGGACCCCTTTTGCGCGTACGGCACCCTGCGCGACGGAAGCCATCAGCTCTGTGCGCACACTCATGCCCGCGGCAAGGAGGAGTGAGACTGTGAGGAAACGGTGCCGCTTGGCCAATCTTCTCACGTCAGAGTGAACTGTCAAGAACAAAGCAAGTAGGCTAATGCAATATTTTCCAAACCAGCCGGGTTAGGGAGCAATTGCACACTTGTAAAGATATTGTGTAAGTTCTGGAAAGGATAAGCAAAATGTGAGGCAATGTCAAAATGGCTCTTCCAAATACTTTACCAGCTCTGTGACCCTTTATTATCTTTTCAGGTCAGAACTAATTATCTTTCTTAAAGTTCTTAAATTGTCCCATCGACACCAAATTGTGTAGGCAACATTTAGCTCCTTTTGCTTATAGAGGTCACAACCTCTGGATGGCTAAAGTTTTCTTTGAGTATAAACTAAATGCATACTGCACGCAAGTGGACATCTTAAAATCTCTTTGAAAAATATGCATAGAAACTACAAATCTCAAATTACATCCCATGAGATCGAAACACACACACACAATACCCTGACTGAGATTTTCATAAATCTTTGCTGTCTTTTCTAAAACATTGTCACTGTTTTTCAGGGAAAAGATATTTGCAAAACCCAGTGACAAACACAAGGGATTATTAAAGGGTTATTAATAGTGATAAAATCACAAAACATGGAGAAACAAGCTTTCAGAAGGCGTGAAATTAATGCTTAAAAAGGTTTAAGATGTGCATGTAAACAGTCCATAGTGTGAGTATGGTGTGCAGACATTTAATAAATAAATGCAAGTTTATTTTTTATAATAGTGAAAGTATTTCCATGCCAGTTCTGTGTATACACTACATTTATACAACAATTACAGCCCCCAAATGTTTACTATAAATGTTACATTTATAGCCTCCTCCTGTGTGCTTATCAAGAATTATTTGTACCTTTACCACATCTCAGTAGTTGATCGGCCTTTGTTCAATTAATATTCTCTGCTGTCATCATCCATGTTTGCTCTATGCCAGATTAATTTTATCTGAAAAATTTAGCACATATGGCCTAAATAACACTTGGTTGGGTATCCAAAAGGACCTGGTCAAAAGCCAGAAAAAACAGACACACAGAAAGAATAAAAGAGTGAATTTATTAGATTCATATTGTCTGTTACAGGCTCAAAGACATTAAGACATTTTGATTGTACGTAACTGTTCTCCTGTCAACTTTATATTTGTGGACTGGCCAGTTTCCCTGCTTGCACGGGTGTGCCATTGAATGATTCTATGAAAGAGGTCCACCTCAGGCTCCAGGTATTTGTATGTATGGAGTGGCACTGGCCCATCTGTGCAGCCTAAAACCATCCTAATTTATGTTTCACACCTCTTTCTGCTGCCACACTTTGCATCCCGTTGCATATAATATCTCTCTTATTCCCCCATCTCTCTCTTTCCAGCACCAGTGACAGTGAAGTTGCTTTGGCTGTTAAAGAGCAATCCATCATCTGTTTAGAGCGCTTCATCAACATTGTGTACATAGCGGTGCTAAAACAGAGAGGATGTTTTATGTTGCTCAGACAGAAGCTTTTTCTAGTGCCATATGGATGATGTAAAATCAGAAAAACAATTAAAAGGAATAACATGCATACATTAGGTGGTAAAGGGTAGCTGAATCTGGAATCTGTTTCGAATCTATGCACAAAACCAGTGCTCTCTTTTTTAACGGCACAGACATCTTAATATAGGATTAAAGTCTGGATGTTGGTCTATGTAATAATTTTGGACTGTGATACTGATATGGTAGTAGGTCAAGGTAGCTTTTTCAAACAATAAAATAAAATACAATGCATTACAATGGAAGTTTTCTGTAGTGTTTTACCTCTCTTAATATTATCAACTACAGTATGTAAAGTTGCTAAATAATGACAGAATTTTCATTTGGGGGGTATCTCTCTTAAACACCACCAGAAACTTAAGAAACCATAACTCAATAAATGAAGCCTTGCTATGCAATCTTCATCTAGTTGATGAAATGAATGGGGCTTCTCACTCCACTCAATTCCTGCAATGTTGCATGAAATTGAGCCAGATTGTTGTGTCGTGTTAATTAAAGCAATCCCCCTTGCATTGAACGAGTTTCTAGTTAATTATCAGACCTGTCTCGATGACTAGATTTAATTTCTTACATATTATTAATGCTCAATAAATGCCTCTAACATTAGAAAAATGTGTGGAAACGCGTTTCACGTGTTGATGAAACGGCAATGCGTTTCAACAAAATGACAACCACATGAAAGACTGCTTTGTATTTTGTGTTTTTTCCCAGTCTCACATACCTTTTTATTTCCAAACGTCGTCACATCTTTTATCTGTAAATCTGAAATTCAGTATATATATTTTTCACAGCAGAAATTTCACGAGCAAACATTTTAGCAACTCACTGTCTCCATCTGCTGGTGAGTACATATAATCTACACTACATTCTGTAAAGTCCCTCTTTTAAGCAAATCTTTAAGCAAGATTGGTACACTTAACAATAAGCTAGTATTTGTTAACAGTAAATACATTAACTGACATAAACTAACAAGGAGCAATAAAGTTTTACAGCATTTATTAATCCTTGTATATGTTAATGTCAATGGATTTATTCTTGTTAAACCAACATTTTTTTTTTTCATTTTTTTCATTTTTTTTCTTTTGTAAGCTATACTACAGTTTACTTGAACAAGTATATAAAAAGTTAACTTTTTTCAGTTTTGGCATAACTCATTTTGCCATATAAATTTCTATACTAATTCAACACATTTTCAGACCAAGAAAAACTAAAATGGAACAGTCAAAATACTTTCTTAGAAATGATTGCACATTGACAGCTATTCTGCTTTTGGAACCAAAAGTGGACAGATCAAAGACAAAATGAACAAACAAGAAATTGAACTGAACAAAACAGTAACCAGAAACTTGAGTGATCATCTCCTTATGCAAGCTCCTCCTCTCCCTCTTCCTCAAACTCTCCCTCCTCTTCTGCAGTGGCATCTTGATATTGTTGGTACTCAGACACCAAATCATTCATGTTGCTTTCTGCCTCTGTGAACTCCATCTCATCCATTCCCTCTCCAGTGTACCAATGCAAAAACGCCTTGCACCTGAACATAGCCGTAAACTGCTCAGAGATGCGCTTGAACAGCTCCTGGATGGCGGTGCTGTTGCCGATAAAAGTAGCAGCCATTTTAAGGCCACGAGGCGGAATGTCGCAAACTGCGGTCTTGACGTTATTAGGGATCCACTCCACGAAGTAGCTGCTGTTCTTGTTCTGGACATTCAGCTTCTGCTCATCCACTTCTTTCATGGACATGCGGCCTCGGAAGACAGCAGCAACAGTGAGGTAGCGGCCGTGGCGGGGGTCACAAGCAGCCATCATGTTCTTGGCATCAAACATCTGCTGGGTGAGCTCAGGCACTGTAAGGGCCCGGTATTGCTGACTCCCTCTGCTGGTGAGTGGGGCAAAGCCTGGCATGAAGAAATGCAGACGAGGGAACGGCACCATGTTGACGGCCAGTTTACACAGATCGGCGTTGAGCTGACCAGGGAAGCGCAAACAGGTGGTGACCCCACTCATTGTGGCAGACACAAGGTGGTTAAGATCACCATAGGTGGGTGTAGTGAGTTTCAGGGTACGGAAGCAAATGTCATAAAGGGCCTCGTTGTCGATGCAGTACGTTTCATCTGTGTTCTCCACAAGGTGGTGGATAGACAGTGTGGCATTGTAAGGCTCCACAACAGTGTCTGAGACTTTGGGTGAGGGCACCACACTAAAGGTGTTCATGATCCGGTCAGGGTACTCCTCACGGATTTTGCTTATGAGGAGGGTGCCCATGCCTGACCCAGTGCCTCCGCCAAGGGAGTGTGTGAGCTGGAAACCTTGCAGGCAGTCACAGCTTTCTGCCTCTTTGCGGACCACATCCAGAACTGAGTCCACAAGCTCAGCTCCTTCCGTGTAATGACCCTTAGCCCAGTTATTTCCAGCACCACTCTGACCTAAAAAGCAATAGAGTCAGATTTGGGAATTCTTTTTCATATTTATTTAAATTATTAAAATGAAAACATCCAATATAAAGAAAGATCTACCAAAGAAAAAGTTGTCAGACCTGAAGATCTGTCCAAATGGTCCCGATCTCACCGAATCCATGGTTCCAGGCTCCAGGTCGACAAGAACGGCACGAGGAACATACTTTCCTCCTATGTCAGCACAGAACACGTTGTTTCCCCCACTTTTATTACTCTTTTATTGTATTTTAAGAGTATAAACTATATTCAATTTACCGCCTCATTGTTATAAACATTAATCCGCTCCAACTACAGATCACTGTCACCGTGATAAGTTCCCGTAAGGATCAATTCCGTGCTCATCACTAATCACCTCCCAAAACTGAATGCAAAGAAAAATCCGCGTCAAGAAACATCATGTTTTCAGTTAAAGTGTTGCTACCCATCTGACGTGTAAAGAAAAGCACTGAATATTGAAATCGCTATATATTTATAGGATCTAATTCGCATTTTATAGACAAATAGCACTCTTGAAACATAATTACGATTATGTAAAGCAATGTCCCTCACGACCACACTTTCATTCACGGTTTAACTTAATATAACGTGACTGAACAAAAACTTTGCAACTCACCTTGGCACCGATTTGGTTTCCACACTGACCAGCCTGCAGGTGAACAATATTGGCAACAAATTATAAATAAATGTAGATTTTTTTAAATCCCCTCAGTATCCTTTTTTACAGAACTTAAAAAAAAGAAAATATATAAAAAAATATTGTAGGAGCCAAACTGTGTAATGCGGTGTTATTTCCATTTTTAGCCGTTTAGGGGCGCGGTTAACACGGTGGTTTATTTTGTATTTTAACGACCTAACCGATGGTGTAAAACAGGTGCAAAAATGGGCAAAAAGGTTTTTAAGGCATTCGCAACCACGCAGCAAAATCATGGAAATTCTATGCACCTTACGTCTGTAAGTACATTGGATTATGCACGTTGGTGTGGAGCCAATAAACTCTATGATGATGCAAATAAGAAATGGTCTGTTCGTTCTTTATGGAGATGAAACAAAGAGACAAACAACAGAACATGATGAAATTGCGTAAACCTACCAATCTCGGGATCAAACAATGCAGTGGTTTAAAGTTTTAGATTTAGCTCCTATACATATCTATTATCGTTTACATTAAAATTAATTGTTTTAATCTTTAAATTCAAGAGTTTGTTTTACTCAGAGGAAGCATGATTGCATTTGGAGACTGAAATTAAAAATACATGAATAATGCTATGCAATGAATATTTCAAATGTATAATTATAAATATATAATATTAATTATTTCCATATTTAATTAATCAACTCATCAAACGGATTGGTTCAAAACATTGATCAATTCCGAATCGAAACCTAAAAAGACTAAACAAAGTCTTTATGAATGGATAATTTAATCCAATAATTATTGTACACAATAATTAAATAAATTATTGTGTACATCAGATAATATCCTGAGACTCCTGAGAGAGGATAGAAACGGGTCAGAGAAGTGCATGAAAGAATGCACTAGAATAAGCATTTAAAGTTAGATGTGAAGCTCAGTTCATTTTCAATTTTTGCATTAAAAAAAGCTTAATGTGCTCTTCAAATTAAAATAAGGAGACAGGACATATAGTGTTGCCCAATTAGTTTCAAAATGTCACACCCTGATGGAAAGTGAATCATCAGGACACCATAGCCCGTGTATTAATATTAATGTTAATGAAAAGTGCCGCTATTTTTCCTCTCTGAAGATCTGGCCAAACTGAAGATCTCTCAATAAAGCACATTTAATTGACAAAAAAAAAGAACAGAAAGAGGGGCAAGAAATCTATATGTCAATAACGTTATTTATTTACATGTCACTATGTCTTAAATTGACCGTTAAATATTAAAACATCTGCTTGTTAAAGGGGTACATGAAAGGGGTACACTGGTCAAGTGTTAAAAACTTTATCTAGTCTACTTGCGCCAAAGAAGAAGAGTGTTTTCAATTTCCTTCTGCATTACTCTGCAACACAGCCAGCCTATATATGATGGCATAACAAAATAAATACACAACAGTGTTCATGCACAGGTCTGTACACAAGTGGCACCATGGTAGACATGCTGATTAGTGATTACAGTATACTTTGCAGTACGTGCACGAGCAGGAGCATGCAGAAAAATACAACTCGGTTAGGCATACTCTGGAAACATAACAGCACAAACTGAACTTTATCAGTGAAACTCAGTTGTGTTCTTCACAGTAGGCTTACTGTCTTTTCACACTTGGTTTTGGGTTTTAGGTTCCACATGTATTGCAAGATTAGATACCTGCAAATTTAAAGATTGAACAGAAATAACGCTATACAACACATCAAATGATTATAGACCAAATCACAGTAGTTTGTAAAAAGTTCACAGTGGAACTACCTATATCAGTTTAATAACTACGATTAGGCTAAACTTAATTAAAAATATATATATTAAACTAACTTTAATACTGAAGACAGCAGATCACTTTGTCACAAACTTTTACTGTACTAAAACCAAGATACTGTACTATTACTTTAGTAAAACCATGGTTAATTTTTGAGAGGGTGCTTTTATCATCTGTTAAACTTAAATTCATGTTCCTTAATAAATCATGATCTTTCAAGATAAACTAACAGTTGGTTTTGCAACAAGCTTAGAGGCTAATATAATCACTTTGCCAACTTTAACGAAAAACTATAATATTGTTGTCCAACTTGTATTAGTGTCCTTTTGTTGCTAGAAACTACATTCTACTTCTGTTTTCTAGAACTGCATCATTGGGATTACAAATAAAAATCACACTTCAAGTTTGGCGACGAGTCGACGACGTGTGTATTATGGAAAGCCAAAAGGGTCAAAAACGTGCGAATTTTAACACCTCAACAACGCGTAGAGTAAAGAAAAAATGGATTTCTATAAATTCGTATTTATTTATCTTATATTTCAATAAAATTGTATTATAAAACATTACTTTATTTTCATAAAGTCTAATGAAACTTTAAACCTTTTGTTTCTAACTGCAAAGAAATAAAAAAGGGTCCTAGCCAAAGTTTGAAAATTAGAAAGGAATATAGAACCTAATATTACCAATAAATTCTATAAATTATTCAAGATGAATAAATTTACTGATTTATGAAGTTAACCAATTATAAACGTATGTATCTATGGAGAGGGCTTAAAACTGTGGCAAGAGGTTTTCTAAAACATTTTTTTGTTAAAGGTGGGTTAGTCTTCGTGACGAGCGGCCTTCGATCCTACATTTACCGAAACACCTTAAAACGAGATGACCAGAGTGTCTAACCCCTTGACCGCTGCTGATCCATTGCTGGTCTCTGCTACAACAGTCACTAACATGATCGGGCAATAAACGATAAAAAAAGATTATAAAACATCTATATCTAATAGCTTATTAGATAAGTAGATACATAAATAGATAAGTGGATCTTTCACATGTTACATGCATTGTGATGGCAAGGAGTCAGAAATGGAAGGCAACCCCCCTAGGCCTACAGTAATGGTTTAACCCTTCCGCTCAGCAGCCAATGGGAACTCATCACGCTTACACGTTTAAACTGGGCAAGTGGCCGGATGGCTCAAAAACACGCGAAATTAACGTCTGACGTCACGCGTCGAGAACGCGTTGTTTGCGCGTAGAGTACGCGTCGATTTTCCATGCGTAGACTACGCGTACCTTATCCGCAAACAACACATACTCTTATTTGTTTTTGATTGGGTTAGAGATGTTGTAAGCGGTTACCAGTAGTTACAAAACTGGAGAGATGCCAGAAACCGCTTTGTATTGTATTGGTAACCAGAGACGCATAGAAACCAGCTTTTATCACTGAATAAACCTAATTCTCCACCGATAATCGTGTTTCCAAGCACCACCTGAACTAAGCTGTAAACGGCATGATAAGACTGGTTTAATGAATGCTACAGATACATTACATTGGATTTAAGGTCAATTGTGCGCCTTCTTGACCAGAACTATAAGTCATTTTTTTAATAAATAACCATCTTCCAAAATAAAACAGGCACAGGTTTTTATAAATATTATAAGTCATTTTGCCATATTAATTCTCATACAAATTCAACACATTCTCAGACCAAGAAAAACTCAAATGGAACAGGCAAAATACTTTATTAGAAATGGTTGTACATTGACAGATATGCTGCTTTTGGAACCAAAAGTGGACAGATCAAAGACAAAATGAACATACAAGAAATTGAACTGAACAAAACAGTAACCAGAAACTTGATTGATCATCTCCTTATGCAAGCTCCTCCTCTCCCTCTTCCTCAAACTCTCCCTCCTCTTCTGCAGTGGCATCTTGATACTGTTGGTACTCAGACACCAAATCATTCATGTTGCTTTCTGCCTCTGTGAACTCCATCTCATCCATTCCCTCTCCAGTGTACCAATGCAAAAACGCCTTTCGCCTGAACATAGCCGTAAACTGCTCAGAGATGCGCTTGAACAGCTCCTGGATTGCGGTGCTGTTGCCGATAAAAGTAGCAGCCATTTTAAGGCCACGAGGCGGAATGTCGCAAACGGCGGTCTTGACGTTATTAGGGATCCACTCCACGAAGTAGCTGCTGTTCTTGTTCTGGACATTCAGCATCTGCTCATCCACTTCTTTCATGGACATGCGGCCTCGGAAGACAGCAGCAACAGTGAGGTAGCGGCCGTGGCGGGGGTCACAAGCAGCCATCATGTTCTTGGCATCAAACATCTGCTGGGTGAGCTCAGGCACTGTAAGGGCCCGGTATTGCTGACTCCCTCTGCTGGTGAGTGGGGCAAAGCCTGGCATGAAGAAATGCAGACGAGGGAACGGCACCATGTTGACGGCCAGTTTACGCAGATCGGCGTTGAGCTGACCAGGGAAGCGCAAACAGGTGGTGACCCCACTCATTGTGGCAGACACAAGGTGGTTAAGATCACCATAGGTGGGTGTAGTGAGTTTCAGGGTACGGAAGCAAATGTCATACAGGGCCTCGTTGTCGATGCAGTACGTTTCATCTGTGTTCTCCACAAGCTGGTGGACAGACAGTGTGGCATTGTAAGGCTCCACAACAGTGTCTGAGACTTTGGGTGAGGGCACCACACTAAAGGTGTTCATGATGCGGTCAGGGTACTCCTCACGGATTTTGCTTATGAGGAGGGTGCCCATGCCTGACCCAGTGCCTCCGCCAAGGGAGTGTGTGAGCTGGAAACCTTGCAGGCAGTCACAGCTTTCTGCCTCTTTGCGGACCACATCCAGAACTGAGTCCACAAGCTCAGCTCCTTCCGTGTAATGACCCTTAGCCCAGTTATTTCCAGCACCACTCTGACCTAAAAAGCAATAGAGGCAGATTTGGGAATTCTTTTTCATATTTATTTAAATTATTAAAATGAAAACATCCAATATGAAGATAGATCTACCAAAGACAAAGTTGTCAGGCCTGAAGATTTGTCCAAATGGTCCCGATCTCACCGAATCCATGGTTCCAGGCTCCAGGTCGACAAGAACGGCACGAGGAACATACTTTCCTCCTATGTCAGCACAGAACACGTTTTTTCCCCCACTTTTATTACTCTTTTGTTGTATTATAAGAGTATAAACTATATTCAACTTACCAGTTGCCTCATTGTAATAAACATTAATCCGCTCCAACTGCAGATCACTGTCACCGTGATAAGTTCCCGTAGGATCAATTCCGTGCTCATCACTAATCACCTCCCAAAACTGAATGCAAAGAAAAATCTGTGTCAAGATCATAGAAACCAGTGGTGTAGTCCTAACAAAAAAAGTGGTGTACTATACTATACAACAATAACCTCGACCACACATGGCCAAAAGACAGGGGTCAGTGTGCTTGTTTGATTTGTTTTTCTAATAATATATGATAATAATTCATTTAAATATTTATGCATTATTCTTTACTTATGCTTTGAATATGACGTTATAGAATTGTAAAAAAATAAGGTTGAAAAAAACAGGTCTATGCCAGTACTGTCGACCTAAATACAATATTTTTTACAAAGCATCATATCTTTGTAACACATCACATATACAAGAATACGTAGAAACATATGCAAGATTTTACAGAGCTTTGTCATCACCGCGATCTATGTGTTAATACTTGTTAATAATTTAAGGGGAAGACATTAATGTATGAAGTTAAGGTTGTGGTAAAAACAGACTACATTATTTTAAACGTAGAATAAACGTAACAAGTAGGTTCACAATGACTTTAATGGGAACGAGGATACATAGGAAATGTAAGGATTCTGACTTTAAACAGTAGGGCGAAGTGCTTTGTTTCATTTCATCATGTGTCATTTAAAGAAAATTAGTATTAAAAGTTGCGACAGATACCAAATTTGCGTTGCACTGCTATATCGTAAAGAGATAAAACAGCGCAAGAGAACTCGTGAATTCAGTGTCAATGCCAGATGAGAGGAACCACAGCCGGTGAGCGCCCTTTAAACCAGCTTTGACTAAAAGTGAGCAATATTAGCTGACGGGTTCAGCAAGACTCTCATTGACGGGATGAGCTCCTCACAACGTCAGTTAAAGTGTTGCTACCCAACTGACGTGTAAAGAAAAGCACTGAATATTGAATTGAATCGCTATATATTTATGTTCAGGACCTAATTCGCATTTTATAGACAAATAGCACTCTTGAAACATAATTACGTTTATGTAAAGCAATGTCCCTCACGACCACACTTTCATTCACGGTTTAACTTAATATTACGTGTCTGAACAAAAACTCTTGCAACTCACCTTGGCACCGATTTGGTTTCCACACTGACCAGCCTGCAGGTGAACAATTTCCCTCATGGTGAACGGTTAACAAATAAAATAGGACAACTTGAAAATAAAATCCGTCCCAGTTGCAGCTATTCCGCCAAACACCAACTAAAGTTTAAGAAATTGACAGAACGGCTTTAAATAACGTCGACTGTCGTACGCAAACACGAGTGGTAGACGGAGACGTCAGTCACGCTCTGTGCGCTTTCATTGGGTGAGAGAAATGGGTTCTCATGACGTTATTTGTTTTTGATTGGGTTAGAGATGTTGTAAGCGGTTACCAGTAGTTACAAAACTGCGAGAGGATGCCAGAAACCGCTTTGTATTGTATTGGTAACCAGAGACGCATAGAAACCAGCTTTTATCACTGAATAAACCTAATTCTCCACCGAGAATCGTGTTACTAAGCACCACCTGAACTGAGCTGTACACGGCATGTTTAGACTTGTTTAATAAATGGTACAGATACATTACATTGGATTTAAGGTCAATAGTGCGCCTTCTTGACCAGAACTATAAGTCATTTTTTTAATAAATATCCATCTTACAAAATAAAACAGTCACGGGTTATTATAAATATTCACTTATCATAATTATTTTCTAATTTGACTGTAAATTAATCTTAATTGGCCTAAATATGAACAATAAAGGAAGAGTTTGTTTGCTAAATGAGATAAGTTTGTTTTTTTATTGTGCAATAAATATAATAAAAATGCAGTTGGTTTGTTTTGTTTCAAGCAATAATAACAAAAATACAGCAAACAAACACAATAAAACACAATAAAAATATGATTACATAATAAAAAAGCTATCCCATTTTGGAACAAAACTCTTCAAATAAAATCAACTTTCACTTTTAAGTTCAAACTTTTTTTGCTGGTCATTAAACATGTTAACAAAATATTGTGCTTAAATTCTCATCTGTTCACTTACTGTATGTTGTTTTTATTCTGTGACAAAAATGGTATTCATACATTTAAATATATATGTAAACAACTGTTTGAGGGTTGTTGGCAACGAATATTTGGAAATGTATATTTTCACTTAAGCAAAAGACTGTGTGATTGAAAAAGCGATAAAATATATTAAAATAAATATATTACAAATATATTTTGTGCTTGTGTGACTCATCACAAGTGGGATGCAAAGGATTTGTAAATTATTTATCACAGGTGTCATCAATACCGTGGGGGATTCGGTTCATGCATGTGATGAAAAACAAGCTAGAGCAAAATGAAATGGGAGTATATACTTTAGGCATGCATGTAATGTTTATGATCAGGTTTGATCAAATACATTTTCAGACAAATTTCAGCAATCACAAAACCATTAGAAAGTTTTTAGTGTTAAGCTTTCCCAGAATATATTTGCTTCAGTCTAGAACAGGGCTTTTTTATCCGGGGTTGCGGAATCAAAAGCTTCTTGACATCATCTTCTATACAGTTCAGAATTAACAATCTGTCTGACCTGTCTTTATAGTGTTAGGTCAAAGGGTCCAATTTTAAGATGTAAAATGAAGGTAAAACTGACTGTACTTCCTAATGTTTTGAGGTATGCTGACTGTGCAGCAAAACAGAGATACAGTCTAGGGCACTAATGTTTGACTAGCTCAGGTTTTGAGAAAGTCTAAACTTTGATATGCCCTGAACAGCTACATGGGTAACTTTGTGCTTTGTGTGTAGACGATAAAGGGGTGTAAGGCAAACCTACTCACTACATTATTGATTAACACTCAAAGTGTAACACTAACATGGTAACAGCTGCTTTGCACACAAATATACACCACTTTTCAAATTGAACAAAAGATGCCTGGCAGAAACATTGAACAGCCAAAGGACATCAATGCAAATTTCCCCTGAATATGAATATTTACAATAAACAATCAGAGTATCTGGAGATCTTGTTTTTACAAACGATGTGTCTCCTAAATTTCACCAATTTACCAAATCCATGAAAAAAGTCATATCTTTCAAGAATACAATTAATCTTTAATCATTCATTGAAACGCACCGAATCCACTTATATGTATGATTTGACATTAGGGAGCATCTTTTTGATGTAATAGGCACCCAGGCTTACAGTTCATTTGGCTGTTTTACTTCCTATACTGTTGCAAGTGATTTCTATGAGGATATGTAACACGGCATGAAAAAAGTCTGTCTTTAATTGCTACAACAAAGAGCTCTATAGAAACAGTAGAAGCATTGCTATAGAAACTCTTCACATACAAACCTTTAATATGAGCCTCAGAGTAACACAGAAATACACCGAGTGTATGTATACACAGACCTAGGAAACTCAAAACAAAAGTTTTTCTTTCTGTTAGACTTTCCAAATAATACCGTGTGTATTTTGGTTACATAGCCTACAGAAAAAATGGTTTGATTTCAAGAGAGCTGAACTACCTGCATTCACTGCCTCTTGCTAATGTTAAAATTGGTTACATTTATTTTTAAATACATATATGCTTTTGTATCTCAAACTGTTCAACAGTTTGTCTAAAGTTCAATGTTTAATAAACATTACCATAGCTCAAGAGACAAGAGTGGCCAATCCAATTATTTTGTGACTATTAACATTAAATGTTTAAAATTGTTCTAAGCGAGTGCCATGTTTATTTTTGCAAAATACAAAAAATACTAACAAACAAAAATATTTTAGCCTGCAGTTTGGCTGATATTTGCTTTTGACCCAAAGGTGATTGTGGCAAGTAAAACGTAAGTAATAAATTGTGTTGGCAGACATCAAATTATGTTTTATTAACAAGGTTCGGGAGGAGCACGTGCAGATAATTAACAAACAGCAATCATCCTGAAAGCCTATAAGAAGTCAAACCACCTCACCTTCTTTCTCTCAGACGTTTCGCAACATTGTTGCTCATAGACGCACACGCAAACACGGAAGCTTGTTTGCTTTACACGATTTATTTTTGCTTTTCGATAAAATATTCCTAAATACGAACGTAAAAACTTTAAAGGATTTAATCAGCACAGGGCAGACGTAAGGCATTCAATGGATCCTAAAAGCGCTGCAGCCACGCAGCATGCCCGAAAGCATTTAGGCAACATATACATCTTCCCCGCAGATTCGGGAAGCGATTCCATATACCCGCTGTTTACGTTTGAGCTGCTAACGATAGCTCGCTGCTAACGGGACACGAGCGTTTAGACTCCGGCACCTGTAAATATATACTATCCAGGCTCGTAAGATTGCCGTTTTCGACCCAATTCAATAACGGTACCCCTATGCCAATACATTAACGTTTCAATGGTGGTACACTCGAAGTGAAACAATCCTCTTGGTGGAGACAATTCTTCCTGTTATTCCATGAGTCGCTCTAATCATCCCGCCTCATTACCGACACTTTACTATTTATCATTTATAAACTGAGTTTTCCCTTCTATTTGTAGCCCGAAACATGCTGTTACGCAAGAAGCTGGGTGAGTAGCCTACAATCTTTCTAGTACCATCAATTTAGCTTTATCCTCCGTCACCCCGCGTTGACACTGCTGCACTCAAGCATGAGATCTCAGGGAACGTCAGTTAAGCTAAACGTAAACTTCTGGAAATTGTTAAATCTAATCGGCGCTTCCGGAAGTGACTGTTGGTTAACTAAAATCTGTTTGTATCATCTAGCGGCATACGTTTTCTACATAGCGTCCCGTTCCCATTCACATCTCGCCCCAAAGAATGCACGCAGCCGTCAGCGGTATACTTGTCAGTATATTCGATCGGTGCTTAACGGCAAGATCTCCTTCGTCTGCCAACCCGAACAAAAAAATGCATCTTGGGCTCATGACCCAAATGTTAACTCTGGAATCAATCATTGTGTTCGACTCATACAGATGCGCGCATAAATTTGAAGATATAACAGCATTTTTTTATTGGCTATACTCCATCTGCAAGCAAAGGTATCACAAGTCTTCATCACGATCCACGTAAACACGTAATGGTCGTTTTAACCTTTGAAATGTCTGATTTGCATTCCTTTGCAAAACTAAACATCATCGCATACCTGCCAGTCATATGGGCTCTTGGGCGCTCCCCGGCCAGAAAGCAAAAGCCCTTCTGGCCTTCCGTCAAACTATAGCGTGAGGCTTCCTCCCCTATCGGCGCCGGCCCTGGCTGCCTCCCTTCCAGACCTTCATTTGCGTTTGCCCAAGGAGCTGACCTCAGCGTGAGGCTGCCTTTGTTCTCGGCTCTTCCTCAGGCCCGCCCTCCCTTCATGCTGGAATCTGCCTCCCCAATGACATCCCACCAAATGCCCTGACTCTAGACCTCAGCTCTTCAGCACCACCTAAAACCTCCAGGCTCCATTAAAGGATACCTTTAAAAATAAAATATTTCACAAACTCATCTATGGCTCACCCTCCCCAGCAATATCCAGCTCGCAGACATTGATACTCATCAAAGGCATTGAAGAGCCCAGCCCAGACCCCAGAAAACCAATCAGCCTGGAGTCGCATACTAAATGCTACCCTCCGCACCGCATCGCACCGCATCGCACCGCACCCATGCTAGACACCATGTTCACACTAGCTTTATTCAGCTTTCTCAGATGCTCGGAACTAACCACCATTTCCAGCTTCAATTCAAGCGCCCCTCAGCGCTCCAGCACCGGCTCAGATGCAGCAATTGAGCCTGCGGCCTTGCCATGAGGCAGACAATTTCCCCAGGTTACATATCACGCCTCGAAACGTAGCTGCACTTCCTCGCCGCGCCCAGCCATGCACTTCCCTTCCTCGCCAGAGTCGTCATGCGCTCTGGCACTCCCAACCATCCCAGCCATTAGGAAGTGGACCGTCGCGAACTTTGGGCAATCTTTGTCCATCAGCTGGCCTCCACGGACAGTTCCAGAACAGTCACCCTTCAGGAGCCCATGCCTCCATCTATGTTCTGCAGCAAACACCACTCACTTAGAGGCCAGCATCACAGCAGCAACCGTCCCCACAGGGGCCCGTGCTTCCAACTCGTCCTCTGCCACAGCAGAAACCAATTCTACAGATGCCAGTATTGCTGCAGCAGCTGCCTCCTCAGGGGCCCAATGCTTCCAACCCGTACTCTGCTGAAAACAAATTCCACTTCAACAGAAGCCAGTATCGGCGCAGGGGCCCGTCCTTCCAACTCGTGCTCTGCCGCAGCAGACACCAATTCTACAGAAGCCAGTATCGCCATAGCGACCGCTTCTACAGGGGCCCGTGCTTCCAACCCATACTCTGCTGAAACAAATTCCACTTCTAAAGAAGCCAGTATTGCTGCAGCGAACCCCCCCCTGTAGGGGCCCGTGCCTCTGCCGCACCAGACACCAATTCTACAGGTCCCAGTCCTCTTCTCTGAGGCCACTTTATCTCCAACTTTCTTTGCTTCCTGGACTCCTAACCTCCACACCACACTGCCGCCGTAGTGCTGCTCCCCAGGAGCCCTATCTATACTCTACACTACTGCAGTAGTGCCTGCTCCACCAGAGCCTTATCTTCTTTCCTCAACGCAACAGATTCACTTGGCTCGCCCTGCAAGCAGAGCCAGCATCCGGCCAACTCAAGCAAGCCTCTTTGTGGGGATACGTTGCTCCAGCTGCTGTCCTGCATCTATTGCATTTTTGGGGATATGCTCCAGGCACACACCAACCCTGGGGTCATCTCCCCAGTCAAGGAGCAGGTGCTCCGTGTTTGGAGCACCTGCATCAAGAACTTGTATGAAATAAATCTACACAGACACACAAATAACATGATTTAACTTTAATTAGTTTAACTACAAATCAGGCATTGCCATCATTAAACGAAGTTAAGAAAAAAAAAAAACGTACTTTCTTACCAAAGTAAGTTTTTCCCCTCTAGCATCTGCTGTGTTGGCCACAGAGCTCTACTTTCTCACATGTGGAATAAGGACTAAACTAAGCATGTGTGAAGTGAATCAGGTGATTTGTAACTAGTTCCTGATTGGAGAGATTGGAAGTGTTAAAACCATCCCCGATCTCCCCCTACCCTTGACTACACCACTGCATTTAACCTTTCCAGTGCACATGGGTTACATTTGCTGTATGTGTGCGTGTGACCGAGATAAAGAGTCAAAAAGGTAAACAAATATTTTCGAAACCCATTTGACAGTTTACTGGCATTATTTTTTTATTTTAGGCTAATATATTTTCTAGATGCAAGTTTCAGACAGAGGTATCATTATCAGTGAAGAATGAATACATGTACAGTACCATTGGTCTTTTCCTCACACAAATTATCATCTGGCATAGAAGACCCCAAGAAGGTAGTCGTATGGAGACAGCACCTTGTCACTATGAGGAGTCAAAACGCTAAAAAATTGTCTGCTAATTCTTCAGAAATATTTTCATGCAATCCAATTTGAAAAGATATAAGGGTCATTTTTTTATCTATTCTGATTTATCCTTAAAAAAGATGAAAAATGCTTCCACTTAGTTCAGCACATTACTTTCCAGCAGGTTTGACATTGTCCTGGAAGTAGCCGGGGTTGGCGATGTTGCCTGGAGGTTTGTAAAAGGCCACAGTGATGAACATACCCTTTCCATCTGATGCCAGACCAACCCCAACTTTCTCTGTAGACCTCCATATCATTTGGGTGAAGTTACCTATGTAAACACAAACATACCGTTTTAATAATTGCGTTGATTATTTGTATAAATGCACACTTGACATATTTCACTAAGAATAATAAAATAATAAACATTGCATGAATATTGTTTTTATATTTTTCAGCAATTTTTATAAATAATACAAAATGAATAGCCTACCTGCTCCACTCTGAAAGCCAGGGTTTGCAAAATTGTATTTTGCCTTTTCTTTGTACCATGATTCGGCAGTCTCATTTCCTATCAAAAAAATGATAATGAGTCTACAAACTAGCATTACAGGTTACCGCAGCCTCTTAAAAGCAGATAGAAAATTCTAGATAAATGCTCTTATTGAAGGAATACAGTATACTGTTCAAACAACCTGTTGGTGGCACCATGCTGGAGGTCCATTTGTATGACAAAGCTTCTCCGTGGCCTTTGCCACTGTTTTTCAGGGTGTTTATGCTAACTAGATGTGCTGCCCAGTCCTGAGCCTCTTTCGAGAGGACCGGGCACAGTGAGAGAGGGTGTGACCCGTGTTGCTGTCTGTAATAGTTTTGAGCGTCGAGGAGGGACTGACGAAACTGTGACAAGTCCTGACCTACATCACGTGAAGAGAGAGAGATATTCATCCAAATAAATAATTTAGTAATCAGACTCCACTTTTAGTCATCTATTCAGGATGCACCCTGTGGGCCAAGGTGCTGGGCTAGGCTCCAGCTCTCCTGTGACCTCGCATAAGAAAAGCAGTCTTGGAAAAATGATGGATGGACTCCAGTCCACATACCTTTTTTCCCATTGCTCTGTGGAGGTGGCAGGCCCTTATGTTCTGGTGATTTAGAAGTAGGATGTGCTGAAGGTAACTGATTTGATCTGATGCTGAGAGCAGAAAGTGCTTGTCCAACTCTGTCAGCTAAACAACAACAAAATATATTACTGTCTGCGGAGACGAAACTGTATGATTTGCATATAGTTAGTCTACAGTGTTCCTGTGTTAGGAGCAAATGTCATGGGACATCAGCCACATGCATAAATGTAAATGTATACATTTAACAATTTAATATAGTAGCTAAATAGACTCACCAGGTGAGCTGGATTTGACGTCTACTGGGGAGCCTCCTGGTAGGACGTTTTTTTCAAAATAACCAGCATTGCTGATGTTTCCTGCTGGGAGGTACTGACCCACTACAAATGTAGTGTTGCCATCAGTGGCCAATCCAACTCCCAACTCCTTCGTATCCTTCCACACCACCTGTGTGAAGTGACCTGAAGAGACCACCAGAGGTACTCGTTAGAACAGAACTAGAGAAAATCCTTATCCGACAGTAAACTGGTGGATTTACCAGTTTTGGAACTGAATCCAGGCCTACTGAAGTTGTAGTCTTTAATTTCACTGTACCAGCTTTCCACTGCCTCACGTCCTGTCACATGTAAAGAATAGAAAGTTTTACATAAAAATTACCTAAAAGGTAAGTACACATTCCAGTCCAGACCAGTGTTGTGTAAGTAACTCTGAAATAGTAATTAATAACTAGTTACTAATAATTAGGGGTGGTAGAAATAAATCGAGTCACAAATGAATTGATATTCAGTCTTCTAGAGATTCAAATCGATTCACCAATTTAAAAAAACATAGATTTTAAAATGTTATTAGTAATATAATAACCTGATGTCATCGGAACAAAAAAGGCGGAAGTCAACCGCGAGAGAGCCCTGTTGTTTTTAATTTATACACTTGTTTTTGTTGGGCACTCAGTTGTATTAAAATACAATATGTGACAGTTCAAAACTATAATCGAAAGTGCCAACACTAGTCTGACTGTGAGCGCAAATGCGACGTAATGACGTTTTCTGTATGCTACTTAGTACGTCAAGAATCGATTCTGAATCGAATCCTGACCCTAAGAATCGATTCTGAATCGATCGTGAGGGACCAAACGATTCCCACCCCTACTAATTATATATTCACATTTAGCATTACATTTACATTTAGGCATTTGGCAGACGCTTTTATCCAAAGCGACTTACATTGCTTTATCCTATACATTTTACATAGGTATTTGCAATCCCCTGGGATCGAACCCACAACGCAATGCTCTTACCACTGAGCTACAGGAAAGTTCAATAGTGTAATTAGTTTACTGTACAAATTCCTCTCCCCAAAAAGTATTTAATTACTTATTAATTACTTTTTATGGCCTATCCTATATCAACCTTTATTAGTTAAGAATAGACATGAAACGGCTCTTCTGATTCCTTCAAATAAATAATATAAAACTAGATAAAATATCATTATGAACTTACCAAAGTATAAAGAGAATTATAGCAAGTTAGACTTAGAATTTTTATGTCAGTTCCACTGTTGCACACACATATGTTGCACAAAGTAGTTATTAAATTACATAAAAATAGAGTAATTAAATTACACTTACTAATTAAATAATTAATTAAATATAATTAAATAGTTACTGAGTAACTACTTACACCCAGCACTAGTCCAGACAATACATGCCAACCTGTAAGTTTTTTGGTAGCTGAGCTCCATGCATAGTACACATTTTCTCCATGGTCCCCATTGCTGTGCATGAGAGTCCTGATTGACAGCAGATGCTCCGCCCATTTCTGCGAAGAGCCACACAGGTTTCTGTTTATGGTGAGGGGTGGTGCTCCGTGTATTTTGCGGTATGAGTTGTGGGTCTGTAGGAACTCAATTTCAAAGCTTCTGTCTGGTTCACACGAACACACAAAGTTATTTGATGTGGAGAAAGACAAAGAAATCCCACGTTGAATGGGATGTTGAAAGAACATAATAAGAATGATAACTTTATTTATATTGTCAGTATGCCTTCATGTGTACTTTATGCATTGAAGAGAAAAAAATAGACGTGAAAGGGGACTTCGAATTTGTTTTATTAATAATGCATTATATTTTAACAAAAATTCGTTGGTTGTTGTATTCCACAATTGTAATTCGCTCAAGAAAAAAGCGTCTGCTAAATAAATAAATGTAAATAGTATTTTGAGTTCCTACCTGGACAACCGCTACCAACACGAGGCACTGCTTTGCCCCCTGGTGGTGATGTTGCAGTACTGCGAGGATGCACTGGTGTTCTGTCCGAATGCATGTTCGATGCACCATGTGTTTGTCCCACTTTGTTGCCTAAATGTTATGTAAGATATTTAAAAATGTATTTACTATATACTAATGATTACCAACATTTTCAGCTTTAAATAATCACTAGCACTTGAGAACTTGCTTACCAGTACTAGTGGACTTAGAATCCAGAGGAGAGCCGGCTGGTAAAACATTCTTCTGAAAATATCCAGCATTGCTGATATTTCCTGCAGGAAGGTACTGACCCACTACAAAAGTTGTGTTTCCATCAGTGGCCAGGCCAATCCCCAGCTCCTTTGTGTCCTTCCACACTACCTGGGTAAAGTGACCTGGGGGAAACCATCAGAGGATTGGTCAGAGTGTTGTGTCAAAATTTACACCAAAAAGCATTAATCTGTGGATTTACCTGTTTGCGAGCTGAACCCCGGCCTGCTAAAATTGTAGTCTTTAATTTCTTTATACCAGCTTTCCACTGCTTCAGGTCCTGAACAAAGCAGAGTTTGTTTCGTACTGCATGCTTAATCAGGGGAACGGTTCAGACTGTACGTAATAAGTGTTTTTTTAAGAAAGTCCAAATAATTTATATATTGGTACTGTACTGTATAGTGAAGATATTTCTAAAACAGATGTAACCATGACTTGACTAAACACTGAACACTTTTATTTGCCTCATACGCTTATGAACATTTTGAATTCGACTTTGGAAGCAACTGACCTGTGAGCTTTGTGTTCGCTGAACTCCAAGCATAATACAGATTTTCCCCATATTCCTCTTTGCTATGCTTGAGAGTCCTTATTGACAGCAGGTGCTGCGCCCATGCCTGGGCGGAACGACACAGGTTTCTGTTTATGGTTAGGGGTGGGGCGCCATGCTGCTTGCGGTACGAATTATGCGTATGCAGGAATTCAGTCTCAAAGCTGCTATCTGGTTGATAAGAGCACAGAGGTTATGGTGTTCTGAAATGTTTCAATTTAAGTTCATTTTAATTGCTTCGACTGTTTTGAAAGGAACAGCTTTTTAGCAAGGTAGTCCTTGTCTTCAACTGGGTGCAAATGAACACTATAATATTCAACCAATCTTTGATGTGTTCACTGGGTAGATTACAATGAAATTAGTTATGGATTCATTTTATTCAATGCACCATTAAAATAAGACAGGCCTTTAAAGTAAAAATATGTTTCAGTGGAGTCAAAATATATAAAAGAAAGTATCTAAACTCACCCGCCATTCATGTAGCTATGTGGGACATAAGACAAGAAGATAAACATGGCGTTTAGCTGAACCTGTTTGATCACAATGGTAATTTTCAAAGAGATAAGAGAGTTCTAAAAGTGATGTGGACCACTCTCATGACTGAGATACATGTTACAATCTTCATGACATTTATTGTAGTTGTTAGCATTGGATGTTTTATTCAGGTATATGTTATATTTAAATGTAAATGATAGACATTAATTAATGATGAAATGTTAGTTAAATATCTCTTTTTCACAGAATCAAGTATCAACAGAACACAATGTAACCTGTGCTATGCAAGACCTTTGAAATAAATGATGTTTCATTTCTGTTTTTAGGTTTGTGTCCATGCGTGTGCTTGTATGTTTCACAGGAAACGAAAAGCAAAGCTGCCACGGTCGAAATGTATCACAGTGACATTAAAATTGACTGAGAACAGAAGTCGGAGACAGTTAAAAGAGTTACACTTCCCCCATATTGTTTTCTGCATATTTTAAATCACAAATTGTCCAACAAAACACATCCACCCTCAATTGACAACATTCTTACAGAAATTGTTGACATTTGTTTGTCTCGATTATTGTAGTTAAACGTAATTTTTAATTTACGCGGATATAAAGTTGTTAAAACTGTTGCGACATATAGAAACAATAGAAGAATCTATTACAAGAATCTGCTTCCAAATGTTCTTTACAATTCAAATTACGCATGTTTTGTAACACCAAATTATTCCTCTGTTGCGCCTGAAATATCAGACAATACGTTCAGCGCAAGCAGCCGCGTGAATTAATGACACGACTGGTGTTTTATTTATTTGCAAATCCAGACACAAGAGGCAATGTTGCTTTACTGCAACGTGCAAACAAATGCAAACATGGTTAAAATATTTCTGTTCACATACCTGTCTAGAAGTCTGAACAAGAAAGGAATTCGTCTTCTTTAAATGCTATTTCCTTTCTCTCTTTCTCTGTCTTGCTGACAGACTTGCTGACATGAGATGTACGTGCTACAGTATATATCTGCCAAAAGCTAAACGCCCTCAAGACCAGGAAAGAGAACTATGATGAAACCACACACGCACTGTTTCACTACATTAGTGAGGCCAGACTTTCAGGTTAATGATAATCCTTTAAACCTAAACCTCAAGCAAACCTGTTCACATTATTTGATGTCCTGTAAAGAAAAACGTGATTTGGCTTAAATGTCCTGTCTTGGTTTATAACTATTTCTGAGGAATTAGATCCTAAATGATCTAAAGCCATGTAACACAGTGATTAAAATGCTATGGAATACAGATAGACAATGTTCTGACTTGTTCTATCTTGTAAAATATATTTGATCAATTTCCTCTTCTCTCAACGTTCTTTCTAAATTCTATTGCGTTAACACTTCCTGTCTGTGTGGTTGTTAGTGACAATTTCTTCGTTTTTACTCACTGATATCAAACACACCACAATATATGAAATAGAAAGAGGTTTTAGAAAGGTCACACAAACATTTGAACACACACAAAAAAACATAACACCTTGTGGCTTGTACAAATGACAAAAATGGAAAGCAAATATTATAATATGCTTGAAAAAAAATGAAAAGGAAAGCATTATAGCAGTGGGTGTAATGTCCAGGTTAATTTCTTCAACTTTCAAAATTATGTTTTATAAACAAAGTTTGGCAGCACACCAAATATGCATAACCTTTCTCTATCAGTTATATGTACGTGTGAACTCGTGAATAAAAGTCAAACAGCCTAAAACCAGCTATGAAAATCTCTCAGATGTTTCATAGACCTAAAACATATGTTCAACATGCATAACAAGCTTTTAAACACACATCACTGCTTGTTTCCAAAGAAGTAAAATTTTGAGACAGAATTTCAACTCACTTTATTGTCATAAAGTCTTGGGTACGTATACAATACTCTTTGACAAACAACCGTATGACTTTACTAACTTAATTGACAGTATGTAGTGCAGACGAACAGTGCAAAGTGTCATGATTATGCCCCATCTTGTCATGTTTCTCTTGATCTGCACCTGTCCCCTCTTGATTTATCTCATTATATATTGACCACGTGTCTCTTGTCTTGTGCTGGTTCATTGTACTGTTGTGTTTGTGTATGGCTTTTGTGTGGTGAGTTCCTGTACCTTGTCAAGTCTTGTTTAGTTTATTGTAGTTCTGTCATATGTTAACTGGATTTTAGTTTTGTCATTTTGTATTAAAGTCTGTTAAAACCCCCTTACCCGCTGTCTGCGCCTGGGTCCTCTGTCTGTGTCTCAACCACGAGTTCATGACACAAAGTATAAATAGACTGACTGTACAAAAAAGACAATATACATTATACACATATTGACAGTGTAAACACAATATACACAAGATATACACATACAAAAGCTATACGCCCTCAAGACCAGGAAAGAGAACTATGATGAAACCACACACGCATTGTTTCACTACATTAGTGAGGCTAGACTTTCAGGTTAATGATAATCCTTTAAACCTAAACCTCAAGCAAACCTGTTCACATTATTTGATGTCCTGTAAAGAAAAACGTGATTTGGCTTAAATGTCCTGTCTTGGTTTATAACTATTTCTGAGGAATTAGATCCTAAATGATCTAAAGCCATGTAACACAGTGATTAAAATGCTATGGAATACAGATAGACAATGTTCTGACTTGTTCTATCTTGTAAAGTCATATATTTGATCAATTTCCTCTTCTCTCAACGTTCTTTCTAAATTCTATTGCGTTAACACTTCCTGTCTGTGTGGTTGTTAGTGACAATTTCTTCGTTTTTACTCACTGATATCAAACACACCACAATATCTGAAATAGAAAGAGGTTACTCTTTCAAAAATTAAAGGTTTTAGAAAGGTCACACAAACATTTGAACACACACAAAAAAACATAACACCTTGTGCCTTGTACAAATGACAAAAATGGAAAGCAAATATTATAATATGCTTGAAAAAAAATGAAAAGGAAAGCATTATCTAGCAGTGGGTGTAATGTCCAGGTTAATTTCTTCAACTTTCAAAATTATGTTTTATAAACAAAGTTTGGCAGCACACCAAATATGCATAACCTTTCTCTATCAGTTATATTTACGTGTGAACTCGTGAATAAAAGTCAAACAGCCTTAAACCAGCTATGAATATCTCTCAGATGTTTCATTGACCTAAAACATATGTTTAACATGCATAACAAGCTTTTAAACACACATCACTGCTTGTTTCCAAAGAAGTAAAATTTTGAGACAGAATTTCAACTCACTTTATTGTCATAAAGTCTTGGGTACGTATACAATACTCTTTGACAAACAACCGTATGACTTTACTAACTTAATTGACAGTATGTAGTGCAGACGAACAGTGCAAAGTGTCATGATTATGCCCCATCTTGTCATGTTTCTCTTGATCTGGACCTGTCCCCTCTTGATTTATCTCATTATATATTGACCACGTGTCTCTTGTCTTGTGCTGGTTCATTGTACTGTTGTGTTTGTGTATGGCTTTTGTGTGGTGAGTTCCTGTACCTTGTCAAGTCTTGTTTAGTTTATTGTAGTTCTGTCATATGTTAACTGGATTTTAGTTTTGTCATTTTGTATTAAAGTCTGTTAAAACCCCCTTACCCGCTGTCTGTCCCTGGGTCCTCTGTCTGTGTCCTAACCACGAGTTCATGACACAAAGTATAAATAGACAGACTGTACAAAAAAGACAATATACATTATACACATATTGACAGTGTAAACACAATATACACAATATATACACATTAAACTTGAATGGATCAACCATATAGTGCATATAGTACAGATATAGGTATGTACAGTAAATTTGGTAAAAGATGGTTATTGCATTAGGTTGCAATGCATATTGCGTTATAGTCCATTAAACTGTAGTGAATGGTAAAAAAATGTTCGCTTGTAAAGTTTAACAGTTTTTGTTGTTGAGCAGTTTAGTAGCCTGAGGAAAAAAGCTACCCTTCAGCAGGTTTGTGCAGGATACTGGATACCCCGGAATCGCAATGAGAGCAGCTTTTGATTTCTGGTGGCTTGAATCACTCATGACTTCAAAATAACTGTTCATAACACAAATGTTAAATATGTAATTGAATTAGTAATGCTCCCAGCAAAAAAGTCAGACATTTACTACTGTATATGGACAGGGGTCACATAAAAGAATGGAAGATGCATGTTAATAATTATTATTAATGATAACGAATATTATTGTTTGTTTTCGATGTACGATTTAGTGTTAAAAGACGCTGTATTTTCCACATACCGTGCATTGTTTATCCCCTTTTTGCCCTGCCTCTCTGAAACGTGCAGATTTTTACAAAGCTCATAGCTCTGAAAGGTGAGGTATGCTATGATTGGCCAGTTAACAAGTGAGTAGTGATTGGTCGAATACTGCAAGCGTGTAACGGAAATGTAACGCCTCTTACCATATTTTTAACATCAGATTCCAAAGCAATCGTACTGACAGGTACGCCCACTTTACTGGGAGAGCATTCGCTTTCAGATAGAATGCATCTTTTGTTCCGGAACTTTAATTTTATCAATTTTACGTATCTAATACATGCATGAGGAATTTAGAGCACACCAAAGACACAGAAAAACAAGTATTTGCGCCACATGGCCCCTTTAATAATACAATTACTTACAATTATAATAATGTAAAGACAATGACACAGTAAAACCAATAGTGGGCAGCACAGATCCAGATATGACTACACTAATAAGTGTAAAAAACAATGAGACTAATAAGACTAAAAGACTGAAAATTCTCTATCAAAGTTCATATTTTGGACAAGGAGAACTCTCATCCAGGCAGATTAATTTTCCTCAGTGCATCCGAGGTAAGGTTAAAAACATGGCACAAAGGATCGAGAAGAAGGAGATAGAGAAATTATGTTTCTGGGAAAACACACTATAGTGGACAGCACACATTTCATGAATATTTTAACATAGATTGAGAAAATAACAATTGGGTCTCATAGGCGTTAGTCTTCTTGCTGCATTGGATTTGTTTTAATATAGCCGGTAGGACAATTGTCTACCAACTAGGTGGATTATTGCAGGTTATTGTTGTTAATTTTAAGGATATTGTTGTCAAACAGAAGTTGATGTGATGTATACAAAGGCTAAATCATTATCTGACAGTGTTAAATGTTTTATAGTGCTCTTATAAATTGTCTGTCTATTTTTAACCAGTGTATTCTTGTACCTTTATTATGTTCTCTTATATATTTCTGAATTTCTCTCTCTCTCTGTCTCTCACAGACACACATTTCACTGATTTCACTTTAGGGGGTTATCCACAAAGTGCTGATGAGAGAAAAACTTTTAAATTATCTCATCTTGTGTTGTGGTAATTTGATGTGAGGCAATAGAAAAGTCACAAATGACAAGGATCCTGACAGGCCGCTTCATATAAATGTGCCCAATTTGCTTTAAATGTTGGCTAACTGAGTAAGGTCGGTTTGTGAACCCCATACAATTGTGAATATTTAATAATAACTGATATTAGAGTTTTTGGGGTGACTTGATGTTAACATGTGTCTATGAGGTTTATAATATAGTGTACTGTATGTTTGCTTCCAATCTGTTTTTAATTTGCTTGCAGAACAACTGTGTAATTCGGTGGTGTGGAAATTAATTAGGTTTAAGTCTTGTTAATTTAATTCGTGGCTGACAGACCGAATCGTTTTTAGAAGAGGATATATGGAAGCAGTTTTGGCTTTTATCCTTCCTTTTCGAGAGAATATAACTGTACAGTGCAGCGTTATGTCTAGCACTGCTTTCTGTTATGCATAAATTTTTTATCATTAAACAGATGTCTCATCTAGCTCCTCAGAGAAGTATGAACATTTCCTCTTTTAACTTAATTCTCTACAAGTGTTTTTTTGTTTTTTAAAACTATATTTTTGGTTTCCTGATTTATAATAACACATATAGTATATCTTTCCTGTCAGATAAATTCATTATGTTTTTTTTGAGTATAACTTTTACATTGATGTAAAGTTTATCTTGATCTAATGGCAGGATCATGATAGAGCCTTGTGTTTTGTGTGGAGAGAGGTATATTATTGTTATCATTACTTAATATGCGCTCTCTCCGGTCTCGTCTTTGTCCCCACCCCCTCGTTTCTTTCCTCGTTTTCATTAATTCCAAACTTGAAGCGCGACTGCAGCCGAGACATCCGAAACACATTAGAAAGGCAAGCTCAAACGTTTTAATTAGTGGTGGGCCGTTAACGGCGTTAACGGCGTTAACGCAGTGAGACTATTATCGCGCGTTAAAAAAATTGTCGCCGTTAATCTATTCTCAAAGTTGGGTTGGGAGCTGGGTCTATACTACGCAAGCTATGATGACTTTCACCTTGATATTTTAGCGCGGATGTATACCAGCTTAACTGCACTGTACGGAGCGAGAACGAGATTTTTCAACTCGCGTGATTCGCGTCATTCGCGGAAGCGGAAGCAGAAGCCGCCTCATCATCTCATAACCAGGGCTTCATTCGCGCGATTCGCGCAGCAAGTAGGTCTATTGGCTCTTTGCATTAACATATAAATCACTCGCGCTTGACACGCCATTCGCGTTTGGTCTGAACACAACATAACGTTACTGTGAAATTACCGCATCAAACGTGACGTGCTAACATGGATGCAGCTATGAAGCCGCCGGGTTTGCTTCAGGGAATATTAATTTTTAAGAAGCTTCCCAATGGAAACATCGACAAGACTAAGGTTGTTTGCACCTTGTGCAATGCGGAATTGGTTTAAAAAAAAAAACTTTCTCTGAACAGGTAGTGGTCTAGCTTTAGTTAAAATCAGTAACTTTGTATTGAGATCTAATGTATTATGGCTCCTGTATGACATATCGCTTGTTGCTCCCTCACTCTTTGTAAGTCGCTTTGGATAAAAGCGTCTGCTAAATGACTAAATGTAAATGTACTGTAGGAGCTCTTCCAGTCTCAAGTACCACCTAAATGCAAAGAATCCCTTAGCTAATGCGGAAGTAAACACAAGTTCATTTTCCATCCATCCATTTTCTACCGCTTATCCGAACTACCTCGGGTCACGGGGAGCCTGCGCCTATCTCAGGAGTCACAAGTTCATCTTATTGAACATAATTTAATTTTCATCACCAATTATCATAGTAGAACAGCTTTCTCAAGCAGTTTGTGATGCATTTTGGAAACAGGAGATGAGCCCCTGGTCTAATGCGCCACCTGGCTTTAGACACCCGTTCTCAAAGACTTACTTTTAGTCATTATTTGGGTAGCACACATTCTGAATGCCTTCGGCAGAATTCAAATGAGCCATTTTAATCTAGATTAATCTAGATTAATCTTGGAATTAATCTAGATTAATCTAGATTAAAAAAATTAATCTATGCCCACCACTAGTTTTAATATGCCTGTTAATTTATCCACTAACACAAACTGCTGCATAACGTGTAATGCAACAGAGTCAGCCAAAAGAAAACTAGCACTGTCCTCTACTCATTATAGAAATGATGTAGTGAGTTAAACTGTACATTCGAACAAAATATGTAACATGTTTGCATGACTAAATAAATGTAATACAATTTATGTCTTTTTGAAAGCTATTTCTCATTAACTACTGTCTAAGCAAAGAAAGTGCAGGCAGCTATTTTCTTCAAAGAGGCCTTGAGCCAATAGCGTTTGAGAAATTTTTGGTTGAGTCATTTGAGTCAAATGGGATTGAATGAACTGGGACATGTCGTTCATGGTCTAATGTTCTGTGTTCCAACAATGGATATCTATTTACTGCTTTTTCTGAAAAATAAAGGTAATGACCTGGTTTAATTTATTTTCTTAGGTGAAGTAAATGATATCAAAACAGTTGAATTTTTGTATCGAACATTTATTTACACCAAGTAAATGATTTACATTTAAGCATTTGGCAGACGCTTTTATCCAAAGCAACTTACATTGGATAATCCTATACATTTGTTTCTAAGTATGTGCAATCCCTTGGGATCGAACCCATTACCTTGGCTTTGTTAATGGCATGCTCTTACAACTGAGCTACAGGAAAGCTAAATATTTGAGTAGACTAAATATAATGTATGTTTATTTGACTAAAATGTTTTTCATATTTCGTCGACTAAAACTAGACTAAAACTAAAATGATGGGGTTGACTAAAATGTGACTAAAACTTAATTGCATTTTCATCAAAAGACTGACTTGAACTAAAAAAAGATTTGCTGTCAAAATTAACAATGCCACACAGCTGTTCCCTCTTGATTTGATCCCATATTTAATGCCCCTGTGTCTTCTGTCTTGTGCTGGATCATTTTGCTGTGTGCTGCTACCCTTGCCACCTGCCTTGTCTCGTGTTGCCACGTAAGTCTAATGTAGTCTAGTTTAGTTAGTTGTAGTCATGTCTAGAGTTGTAATTTAGTCCTGTTTATCTAGTGCAGTCAGTCAATGTTCCTGTGTTCCCTTCCTATTCTCAACTTGATGTTCTTTTGGTTTACCCCATCGTGGGTTTTTGTTTCATTTTTTATCATCGTTAATTGAAAGGCTTGTTATGTAGAGAGACAGATGATAGCGAGAGTGGAACCGGGTGTGCGGTGATGAGTGAGAGAGGAAATGGTGTGAAAGGATAAGAGGATAACCCCCTACCCGCTTTCTGCGCCTAGGTCCTCTGTCTTTTTCTCACCACCAAACGTGACACATTGATGCCAATTTACTTTGGAAACGTTAACCCATGTGCACAGTGTGCCTTAGACATACAGAAAATGTATAGTTCATTAATGTATTTGACCATACATTTTCTGGTGTACATGAAAGGCAAGACTTTTTGACATCTCACTTCAAATCAAGCAGAAAGGTTTGTCACAACATGCTGAAGAAATGACATGAAAATTAAACTGGAAACAGGTTTGTGCTGGCAAACTGACACAGTTCCAATATAATAAATCTTACATTATGACTTTAATGTTTTATTTTTGTACACCTACACTACATTTCATCTTTGACTATTCATACACACAATTAACTGTTAGGTCCCGGATCTGATCACTCGCTTGTTTCGTGTTTAGGTTTTGCCAAGCACTGTTTTGACAGCTAGCCATGTGCTCGGAGTCTGCGTGTGTGTGCCCAGCCTCCTTGCCCCTGTGTCTTTCTGTCCCGTGTCAGACCATTAGTTTCCCTTAGCTGTCCTGACAAGCTAGTCTTGTTTATGCTAGTCTAGTCCAGTCTAGTCTTGTCAAGTTCTAGTTTTACAATTCAACTTCTTGTCTTGTTTAGGCTCCTGAGCTGTCTTTCCCCCTGCATGGTGTTGTACCCCTTTCTGTGCTCACAGCTAGTTTTAACTTGGAAAACTTCAAACCTAATCTTACATGTATTGACATGCTTATTGGTTCTGGAGAGTGTTACTGATTTTGTTTAACACTTGTTCTACAAAGTGTGGTTATGTCTTTGATTTTATCATAAGGCATACCGTTTTAATTTAATATCCACTATTTAATCCAGTAATTAAATATATTAAATACACGAAACGTGTTAATATACTAGACTTTTTGAAAATCCAGTACGTCCTTAGCCAACCTTTCGTACACACTGCTTGTATGGGATTTTTTAGGGATGAAAGGAAAAATGTTTGGCAGCATTCTGTGAAAACATTTAGATTTTTATTTTCAGTCAGCACCAGCATCGATGGGAGATTGGTACTACGGACTGCATATTGTGGTGAATATATATAGATATGCACATTACTGTAGAATTGATATGCTGTCACGGGTGTAAAAATATCAGCACTGCCAGCAGCTTTGAGCTTGACTGTTGTGTAACGCAAAATAAATTAATGAGTAAAAGAGTTTGTTTCTTTCTTCTTTGATGTTACCTTATGGTGTACTATTGTGGCTTCCATTCTGATCTTAAAGGTAAAACCTAAAAGAAACGGCTATTGGATTATATAGTGAGGTACCAAAAAATAAAAGCCATATTTTTCTTGTGATCAATAACAATCAAATACATTATTCATAAAAGCTACAAGAAGTTTTGATTAAGGTAGCAGGATGTACTGCAATATCTTTAATGAACAGATGGAATAAAAATATTTTTAACAGCTATAACTTTAAGCAACTTTAAGATCGCCTGGCACAAAGCTACTTACACTATCACAAAGAGTAAGGTGTCCATCAGTCTGGGAGTTAAAGTTTTTAAAGTTTTTGCTGGGTCTAAAGTATTGTAGAGCACTGAAAAGTAGTATTAGCACGGACAGCTTATGTTTATTGTGTCTATTTCCAATTCTGAGTTTATTTAGATGACTTTCATATCCCTCTGAAAATTGTTTGTTTTCTTGATCTTTTCAACAATGTTATATTCATAGATTGCTTTTTTCGTACCCCTCTAATAAACCTCAAAATTGACTTCCATACTATTGAATTCTCTCTATTGCACTATTTTTTGTTTCCTTTTGCTTTGGGAGCTCCTGTCTCATAATAACATGTATCACTTTTGAACATCCTCATGGTAAACAGTATTCACCAAGACTAATCCCCTAACAGCATTAGCTTTCCACATTTCCCAGAATATATAACTATGATATTTCCCTTTCAAAAATATTTATTTTGAGGGTTTCACAAACAGTCCAATTTAGATGGCATTACAAAATTATTGTAGACTGATACTTGGGAACCATTGTATGAATACATATTTCAAAGATAAGCATGTTTTCAGATTTTTTTAAATGTTGAGATTTCAATGGGATTTCATCTTCCACCATTTTCTATATGTAATATACTAAAGATAATGACTTCTCTGCGATTTTCTGCCCATATTGAGAAAGTTACCAAAATCAAAAGCAGTGAGAGTCTCTTGCGTGAGCACACACGATTCATTAAACCATTTGGTTCACATATAGCCGTAACAAGGCTGTGGGCGCTTAGAAACACTTATGCTAATTGACTGGCAATTTGCAGTGTGCTTGACTGCTTCATTAAACATCATCATGGCAGTCTAACACTCATTTCTTCAAGCAACAGCTTTGTGGAATACTTGCCAGAAAAACTTGTTTTTTGATACACTCACAGATTTTTTTTGTTTTCCTGGCCTTTATTGTTGCCAATAAGTAAACAGTGTTAAACTAAAGATTCACAAGTTAATATTCACCTCACCCTTCAGAGTGTTACAGGTATACAGGTTGCTGATGGACTAATGGAGGAGTAATATTGTAGAGAGCTTAAACACTCCACTTGAGCTGTAAATGAACCCATGGCATAAACTATTTAATTCCTCATTCAGTATTACAATAACCTGTAAATTGAGTATGAAGTTAACAACCGCTTATCTATCATTGTGTTGTGATTGACAGGGATACAATAGTTTAAAATTCTATTTGTAATTTTAACATACAGTACATTTAAACTGCATATCACATATGTGTTTTACATACAGTTGACAGCTCACTATACGTCTTTCTGTATGACTGTCACGCTTGTGGTCTGGGTAGAAGAGCAAACTCAGAGTACCAGTGAAAAGGGATTAATAAACAATCCAAAACAAGTAAAATTGATGACAAATGAACAAAAAGGCAAAACTCCACAAAACATAAATTCACAAAAAATGAGTAATCCAAAACGTGAATCTGGTATCAAGAGTGGAACTATAAACATACAAAAGGAATTATCACTGTAAAATCTAATTGTTGTCCTTACTTACAAATTATTTGTTAAGTTTACTCAGTTGTCGAAATGTATACATTTTACTAGTTTTTATTAAGTTACGATTACTTGTAGGGAGATAAAACAACTTACTTTTCGCCTTTAGTATATTTGACTTAAATTAAGCAAGTAGCGGCAAGCGAAGCAATTACTTTACTACACAAGCGAGAGGCAGTGGAGAGCAGATCCTGCCTGTATGCAGAAAAGATTCCCAGCATGCTTTGCGCCAGACTGCATTTGGAGAGTACATTTTGAAAAATATGATTATTTTATATGTTTTTAATAAATTTAAAGACTTGATAGTGTTTAATGTTCACTTCTCTTAGATATTTAGAAGAGTTTGACATATTTTTCAGTTTTGTGGTTACCACTGTTTAGAAGATAGGTGCATGTGATTACGGTCTGCGAAGCTCGCGTGTTTTTACCAATGAGCATAGTCTGTGCATACAGCCCTATGATCAGTCTCCCCTTGCTCAATTTGAGTTGCACAAGTCAAGGTGTTTGATTTATGCATTTTAGAATAATACTGTGAACTGTAGTAAAATTTTATTTAGCTAATCAGTAATCAAAATTTGGTATTGCTAAATTTGTTCGGGTTTACAGTGCAATAAATAAACGTCTGAAGAACTAATCTGTTTAACAAAACCTTTTTGTCATGAACATTACAGAACTTTTGAAAGACATAGGCTATTTTATATTATGTATAATCAAACGTTGCTAGACAGGCAGGCAACACAATCTACTTTACAGTTCAATTTAATAATTGAGTAAATTTGTGCACTGATATGTAACAGAATAATGAAAGCGTTTCTCATATGTACTTCAACCGATATTAATAAAATAAAGTCAGAGAGATGTCGGTTTTGCCGGTTGTTGATAAATACCAGCTGTGAAGTATAACAACGCGCTTAAGCAGACACGTCACAGGAAAAAAAGGTAAAAGTGTCCCAATGTGAAGTGAGCCAGAGTTCTTACCAGTGCCCGAACCCGTGTACACGATATTCTGATTCATGACCTCGGGAAGAAGGGAGCTGATCGAGTCACAGGGTTAGCAATTGCATCCCAATTTTCTACCTGACAGGAAATCACTCTGCAGTATACTCATGCTTTGTATTTTCTATTATCCAGATAATAATCTTTAACACATATTTCCTTGCCAGTCTGAATTTAGAGGTTCTACAGGATCCTAGCTATTTGATTGTTTCAGATGTCTCCCTTTTCTAGTCACTGTACAATTTCCGAATGTCAGGCACCTGTGATGCGTGCCAATAGTGCACGTCACAAATAGGCTTGTATCATCATGTAACAATCTTGGCCATGACTGTTCTCCTACTCCTCCATTGTGCCATTCCGTTGCTGTCAAACAGTAGTTTATCTGAACTATTTACAAATATTTCATTTCTCAACCAAGATGTCTGGCAGCAGAATGCCTCATGCATTTAACAGTCGCTTGATTTTTGTCAAACTATTTTTGAAATCAGTGTTTGGGGGAACCACTCACGTTGCTTATTCTTCTGTTCTGTTACCTTGCTTACCACTAGCTGTGCAAAAAACATTTTGTCACAGTAGGTGATGTGAAAAAGTTTGACTAACCATTAGGATCGACGCCAAGGCCACTTTTGCAAGCACAATGCATTTCCTCGTCAACACTTTCAAAGATAGAGAGAAAGGTAGTTATAGGATTAGAGAAAGCTAGAGAAACCAAGAAAAAATACTGTTGCTAGTTGGATAAATTACTGACAACTTTTTTTCTTGTGGTTGTATGCAAGTGTGCATGTATGCTTGCATAACCAATTGATTCTGGTAACAACTTTCTGTTTTGAATAAATGTAACATGTTCTTGAAATAGAGAAAACTAATTTAACATAGATCAGAAAATGGAAAAACACCACAAACAATTTTTTTGATTCAGGTAATTAAAGACAACATATGAATACATTGCAGGCTTCCATGTGTTAAATTAGCATATGTGGGAAAACAGATGGGTTAAGCTGTTTTTCAGTAAAACAGTAAAGAAAGGGAGAGGAAGTGTGAATTTCACACACAGCATTTCACACACAGACTCTCTGTTGAGGCTCACTAAAAAATATTTGTCCACAACTCTGTATGACAGCCCATATTAAAGTTTCATAAAAACAACAAAGGATGTACGTGATGTTCTGACAGTGCATGTCAAAACATTTCTATTCCAAAGCTGGGCACAGCACTTCAAAGATATTGGATTTATTATAAATGCAGCCAGCTGCTCACGGTAAATGAGCTACAATATTTAGGGTAATCTTTACCATAACAAGGATCCTTAAGACCAGTTATTGAATTTGTATTCCACATTCTTAATTTCCCACAAATGTTAAGGAGAAGGAGGAAAATGCTTCGGTTTAGTGGCAAAACTGCTAAATGTAATCCATCTATTTTTAATGGCCTCACAAATATTACAGTTATCTGATATCAATAAATATGATAAGAATACACATATATATAAATATTTAACACGCTGTTGAATTATCGTGTAATACGTAAGCCGAAGTTCGATTTTGCATGCATATGATACGTCAATGTTTGCGTGTACCTGGGTGGAGAGCAGCCATTTTTAAACGTACATGAAGTGGAAACACTGAAATAATTAAAATAATTCTGTTAGGTTTAGGGTTTGATTTAGGGTAGAGGTTATAATTTGCACGCACGCTAACATTAGGTTTAGGGTTTGGGTTAGTGGGCCGGTTAATGAGACAAATTGCTGTTTTATATGCACCCAAGTTAAATTGGCGTATCATATTATGCACGCAAAATCGACCTTTGGCGTAGGCCAACGTATTACACAATATTGCATAGGTCGTGGTATTTATACGCAATTCATGAGAGTGGGCTAGTATTATGAATACTATCTGCTTCACATAACAATGACCAAAGTATAGTCTATGTAGCCTACAGTAACTTGGACGCAGGTTAACAAGTTCTATTAAAGGAGTAGTTCTCTTTCAAAATACATTTTCATGATAATTTACGCGTTCATGATTTCACATAATACGTAATTACGTTGAAAAGGTCACGCTTGGCGTAGGCGGAAGTACAGAATCAGTGTTTACAAGTTTAACATGCAAGGTTTTCAACATAATTGCGTATTATGTGAAGTCATGAATGCGAATCGCAGAGCAAGGCGAGCATGTGTGTTTATTGAGCATATACATTTCAATGACTGATCATTTCGCTAGATAAGACCCTTATTCATTGTCCAGTGTCGTTTAAAGGCCTTTGAAGCTGCACTGAAACTGTAATTTTGACCGTCAATCGTTTGTAGTCCATTGAAGTCCACTACGTGTAGAAAAATCTTGGAATGTTTTCATCAAAAAACATAATTTCTTGTCGACTAAAGAAACATATACATAAACATCCTTGATGACATGGGGGTGGGTAAATTATCATGAAAACGTCTTTTGAAAGTGAACTACTCCTTTAATGGGTTCTTCACAGCATCAAACACTTTTTTTGTACCCCAAAGAACAGGCACATAACACATGCCCCCCATTCTTCCCCTAGAGAATGTTTCTGATATAATAACTGATACATTTGTGTCCCATAAGACACAAATTGATGCAGGAAAATAATTGTTATTTTGTTAGATTATGGTGATTATAAAATGGTGCTCCAAAAGCAAACCTTGCAAATTGCATTACTAAGTGTAAACAAAGCTTTGTAGGGGTTTGAAACCTGCAATAGTGATTCCAGTCTTCATCATTTTTTTTTGCATAGGATAGTGGATGATTAACGACGTCACATAAAAGTAGCATGTTTGCATTTGTTCTATTTAAGGAGAATGGTTAATAAAAAAATCATGACTCCCTTATTGCATTCAGGTAATTTGAAGCCTTCGTGGAGGTTGTTAGATACTCTCCTCCTCTCATCGGTGGGGCGGGAATATCTCCGTCAGGTTTGATCACTGGAAGCGCATCACGTGCAGTGACAGCAGTTTATTTCAGGCGTGAGCGCAGCGGAGAACAGCACCAAGTTCACTCAGAAGAAAAACAGCTTATAGGGTACACACATCTTACAGTGGATATTTTATCAAATAGTTTCTGACTACATATAGGCCTATCTTTAGAGTTTCCTCTGAATCAAGTGTGGGACTGTTGACCTCGTAGCAGGTGAGACATTTTCGTTGTTTTTAAGTAGAACATTTTTCACATATTGAACACGAACAGAGTTTACATTTTAAATAGCCTATGTATTTAATGATAAAACTGCACAGGAAAAGCGATACGTTTTTTTAATATAAAGCCATATATAGGGCACGTGGTAGGCTATTTATGGTTTATAATACAGACATTTTATAATATATGTATGTTAAAATTTTAATTAGATTTTCCTAAGCTTTGCATAAAAGCTTAACTATAGTAAAATAGTGCATTATCCTTTATTGTTATAGCTCATGTGTAGTTTGATGTTCATGCACACATGTGTTCCTCTCAGTTTCTTGTGGCTGTGTTAATGCTTGAATTGAATTTAACATGCGAGGTAAGCATCCTTTCGATTTCATCACTTTCATTTGGATTTTAAAATGTTTTCTATTGTCCCATGGTGAGGGTTATCTGATCCAATAAGTTAAATATTTATATCAACATTACCATTATGCAATTAAATAAACTAATGCATCACTTTTGATTGTACAAAAACACTGTGACATTTACGAGGCATTATTGCCAGTAGGGGACAGGACATCTCAATATATTATCAAGCCACTGATACAATATGTTTTTAGGAAACTTGTTTATAATGTAAATAAGTAATACATGGCCTGGATTATGTATTATATTTAATCTTTGTCATATAGTGACTGTAGAGAAGATCAGAACCCAGTTAGTAAAAATGTTTAGGCTAAATAGATGCAGGCTTCATTCACTAAAATCCGCTTTAACTAAGCATACTCCTCTGGTTGGTGTGTGGTAAAATGCTCTCCATACTGACTGCATTAAAAAGATTTCAAGCAAGCCCGATGCAAAAGGTCATGAATAAAATTTCCAACTACATTGAAGGTTAGATTGCATTGCATAAATGGCAGAACTGAGTAATGTTTGAAAGCTGGACTTAACCAGGCAGAATCATTTTTGTCTGTTTTAAAATGCTTTAGTTAAAATAGACTTATGAGTAGCACCAGTGGAACGGCTAGAATTTCATAAAACGTCATACCACGAGATACAGTATTGCGAATTATATTTACTTAATTAAATAATGGGGGAAAGAATAGAGGAGTTGGGGTTAGGACCGGATGCTTGTGGAATTGTCATTGCTAGGCAGCTGCTTTATATCGTAAGCCTCATTGACAGAACAGAATAATCAAGCTCCTATTTTGAGTTTACTTATTTGTGTTTGGAAACATGAAACTCCAGTGTTCTTGGCTATATCAGAAAAATTCACATGAATATCTGTCAATGTGGAAGGTTACTCCAGGTAATCGCAAGTTTGCAATCCACATTTGGTGTTTTCTTAGCATGTCTAATGAAAATAGTTATGTTTGGATATGTAGAAAAGCTTTAGATACTTGGTTTAGGTAAAAGCAGATTATTGTTGCAGGAGAAATCTTGTGGCTGGAAAGTTTTTATGGTCATCAATTTGCATTTGTATGAATGTCATAGCTCATTTTCAGACTTGAAATGAAGCTCCATGTATTAAAAACTAGCATTGCGCTTTGATTTTAGCTTTATTTACATATTTCTTTTTAGATTGTAATTAAAAATCAGAAATATTTAAATGGCATATTTCATACACAAGGGCAATTCAAAGGGCTTTACATAAAATGATTGACAGAGAGAAATAAGACGTATCTTTAAAATTCAAATGATTTAAGACCACAAATACTTTAGATTTTAAGAAACAATAAAACAGCAATAAAATTGATCAAAAATGTGAGTGTATATATAAAAATAATAAGAAATAATGAATATATAATAATTTTATGAGGGTTCATTGTCAAATCATATTCACATTTAGTATTTGGAAAATATTTAGAATTAACAATTTGTTTTCTTGAAACAAGTCATTGAAAGTGTGTAATATATGGATGTATATATATAATATTTTTAGGACCGTGTTTGGACACATTTTCAGTCTTAGTGTAAAGCTTTTTAAATTGATGCACAAGGGTTAATCTTCTTAATAATCATGAGTACATTTTCACGGCTCTGTCTCACTGTCCTTGTCAGAATAGGGTGCCATATAGTGCTTATTGAGAGTAATAGCAATCTGGCTGTGTGTAGATGTTCCACCAGTCAATTTCAAATTGACTGTTTTTATTTTCATAAATCATCCCTGGGCCATCTCTCCAGTGTGTGTGAGTCTTCATACTTAATGGATCAGTGTCTGTGAGCAATTAAGTGCTTGTGAACTTTTGACTGGAGTCCCAAAGCACAAGGGACTGAGCTGCCCATGCATAAAATATCCAGACACATTTTTTATATTGCTTCATAATCCCGAGAGAGCAGGATTAAATTATATCTTGTAATATATTAATGCAAGTCATTGTCTTGACTGTGTTTTAAAAACACATCAAAACTTTCTACAGTAAAGGAATGCAAAGGGATTAACCCCTTTCTCTACTTTCTCCATTCAACCCAAAGGCCATTATTTAAAAAATAAAACAAGGTAGCTAGAATAGTTGTCAAACCCATTCTAATTTATAACTCAGATGATATCTGCTCACCCTATTGCCTGAAATATGAGGCTAGGGAAGGTCACATCCTTCAGAGTCCACAGCAACATTTCATAAATTCTGTAGGACAAGAGTGATCAGTATATATCAAGTTCTGTCAAAACAGACTGTAAATAAATGATGCATGGCAATTTATATGTAAATATAAAAAATGTTGATCACAAGGATGGCAGTTTCAAATGTATTTTTGATGTATAGCTCACAATCTTTTTCTTAGCACGTTATGCACTGTTTTGCACTCATGATTTAATTGCTACATTATCTCATCTGAGCGTGTTCAGAAATACAAATAAATGTATAACATTTAGGGAAACCCCTTTTTAATTAGTAAACAGAGCTAAGATGAAATTTTATTTTATAACTTTGAAGGATTTGAAATCTATCTATTTGAAATTTGTCTCCAGTCTGAGTCAACCTGATATAAAACACAACTGGAGGACAACTTAATTCAGATTAATGAATGCATGCATCTGAAGATTCAGCCCCCTCTGTGTTTGGGACTCTGGAATTATTTAAACACAACCAGTTCTGCAACACAGGAAGGGTTTGTCCCTCTAATGTTTTTGTTTAAAAGGTGTAGCAAACTTTTCAATTTGACCACATTAAATGTTTGATAAAACAATTACCTTTTAAGCTTTAGTGCAGTGGTTGTCAAACTTTTCAGATCAAGTACCACCTTTAATAAAATGAGTTGTTCCAAGTACCACCTAATGAACAACATAGAAAATCACATGAAATAAACACTAATACTAATAGTAGAGCTGTGAAACTTCACTTGCCCCGTGATTAGATATAGACCTCATCCTCCAATATTATAAATAATACACACACTTTATTTTATTTATGTTATAGTTTTGTTCTTCAATTTAGTCAGCAGTAATAGTGGACACAAAACACTTTTCTGTAGTGCACTGTAAACGGGACTCTGTAAATGAATTTTATGGGGGATTTATTAACTTTGTTACAAACCAGCATTAAA
The DNA here is from genome assembly GCF_015846415.1 of Triplophysa dalaica. Classification (NCBI taxonomy): domain Eukaryota; kingdom Metazoa; phylum Chordata; class Actinopteri; order Cypriniformes; family Nemacheilidae; genus Triplophysa; species Triplophysa dalaica. The sequence goes on from NC_079545.1 coordinate 20,893,867, forward strand.
GACAGACAAGGTGGAAGGAATATTATAAGAAGAATAAATATATGCATAAACATGCAGAGAACAGCTGTATAACAAACAGATATCCAGAGATAGTATTATAAATGGGACAGGTTAAATAGGTGTTATGGTGGTGCTTATAGTCTGTTTTAAGTAAGTCTGTTTTGTTCATTTTCTATTAGACTCACACTTTACTGTGGAGACTCTTGCTAAACCAGCGCTTCATTGATTTAATCTCAAAATGGATGCAGACGTGCGTGTTGAATTAGCGCTTTACAGCATTAACAACAATTCTGAACAACAGTTCAGAAATACATTAGAAGCTTAATTTACACTCAGCTCATCGGAAGAGAGACTCACAAGCATCTGTCTGCTCCTTCTCTGTGTTTAAGCTGTGTTTTTTTCCATTGTGTCACGAACCACTAAGGTTCTCTTCAAGTACCACAGTTTGAGAACCACTGCTTTAGTGTGTTTGAAGATGGCCATATTGTTCTTCGTATTTTGAGTATTTGAAGCTGCAGTAGTTATTTTTTTAGTTTACTCCATTATCCTTAGAGAGACCAATGTTGCCAATTTCAGAGACTAGGTAGGTAAATGTTACAATGACAGTAAATGCACATGGACCTAACCTTGAATTTCACCCATTTACAGACACCACGTCTTATTCTTTTGAAATGTAATGTCCTTTGTCGGATCAAGATGAATAATGAATTTTAAGGCTAGTGTGGCATTTCATTTTTGACATTTTTCTTAAATAATTCAGTAAAAACGTCTGTAATGCCTATAATAAATGTTGAACGGGCATGAACTTGTACGGTACACCTTATTTTACTTATGTCCTTAAAACCATTTTTTAGGTAAAAATATGTGAAATGTGAAGGATCTAGCTAGATGCTGTACAAGAACTCTAGTTCCTTCACATTTAAAGGGTTTATGTGCACATTTAAAGTTTTACCTTCTAATTGACATTATCTTAGCAAGCATCAAAGACCAGAGCAGCTGCAAGGAAACAAGTGGATTTAACTCAAGAAGCAATATAAAATGCATGTGCTTTACTTCGTGGATATTTCATTTATACAGTATGTCGCACTTACACAGAAAACAACATATTAAATGTTAGCTAATGGAATTTATATGGAGTTTATACACTTTTATTGAATATTATTGAATATTAATGTGTAATAATGTGAATAAAACATTTAAAACAATCATGTGATGAACATATGCAACAGCACAGCAGGGGGAAGTAATGTACTCACAATAATACTTTCCTGTGGCTCAGTGGTTAGAACATGGCACTAGCAATGCTAAGGTCATGGATTCGATCCCAGGGGATTGCACATAGTCAGAAATAAATGTATAATACAGTGCAATGTAAGTTGCTTTGGGTAGAAGCGTCTGCCAAATGTATAAATGTGAAATAAATTGTCTTGCCAGTATCAGCATTTCTAAATGTATCCTCTCTGAGGATGAGATCATCCTCTAATATAACACCTATTGTCCACAGTTTCATTTGTCTCACGTCACATACTGTCTGTAATATTCTCATTCTCTCTCCACAGAGATGAGATGGCGTTAAAACTATTGGACCCAAACTCCACTGCATCACCAACATTCTTCTCCACTGTAGAGAATATCCCCAATGTCTCAGAGAACTCCACCTTCACTCGTCCATATCGTTACTCAAACGTCACCTATGTGGACTTTTACCTGCATGAGCCTTTGGTGTCTGCAATCTTTATAGTGTCCTACTTCCTCATCTTTATAGTATGCATGGTGGGAAATGGAGTGGTGTGCTTCATTGTGCTAAGGAGCAAGAACATGCGTACAGTCACCAATCTTTTTATTCTTAACCTGGCCATTAGTGACCTGTTGGTTGGCATCTTCTGCATGCCCACAACATTGGTGGACAACATCATCACAGGTAAGGAACAGTTTTGAATATACAACTAAATTTGTTAGTGATAAACAAAAAATATTATTTGAATAGATGAAACCTAAAGTATAAATATAATGGTGGTGACTACTCTTTGTACATAATTTTTTTCTGTGTAACAATAGCCATTCTCCACAATATAATTTATGTATAGTTTACAAATATACCATATATGATGTGTCCTATGTGTATGGGATAGCAAAAATCTAAAAAGAACAACTGACAATTAAGATAAATAATATTATTAATAGTGCTGTGCAAAAATATAGAAACATGTAACTATCGCAGTATTTTTTTTCAGACAGTGTATCGATGATGATACCTCTACTTTCGATAGATTTTTAAAAATCATGTCATATACATGCGGCCAAAAGTAAGTGAAAGCGAGCATGGCGAAAAATATAAGAACGCTTCGAGCATTCAGAGCTGACTTGTTCTTTGGTTTTAAAAATAAGTCAGGGAGTAATGAGTTATATAAAGCAAATGATGTTAGTAAGCTTCGCAAGTCATGACCCACAAAGTAACTTGGCTATTGCGGCGCATAAGACAAACAGTTTATTCCCAAAAGTAACAATGACATTTATTGTGCTTTCACCGATGTGACACCAGCGCAGATGAACCAGGGGTTTCATACTGCCCACGCTCATTATTTTTACTGTAATGGACCACAACAGCCAAGGACATGCTGACCCACCTTATTATCCTGAGCTACCCACTTGAGGGGCGCGACACACAGTTTGGGAACCTCTGATCTAAAGATCCATGCATCGCTCATCATGGCCACTCTGCGGAGGTAGTCGTTTTTAGTTTTTACACGTATTCTTACAGAAAACTCCAGGTGGTGCACAGCATGTTGTGTTACTAGATCAACTTTTTAATTTAAAGTATTGCAGCAAAACAGCAGCAGAAAACAATTTGGATAACAGATTGATCTTTCTATACTTTATGGAAAACGTCTAAAGTGCTTTTGAGCAGTAAAAAAGGTTGGATGACAGGAGATCTAAAATAACTTATTGTAACTTCAGTGTAAAATAGATCTACATAGAACATGTATGAAATGACTTGCAGGTTCATGTGCAGAATTTAGCAGAGCGACATACAGCTTTACTAAAACACATTCTGTGTTAGCATGTATCAAAAGATCAGAATAGAACACATGATGGGACATGATCTGTTCTGTTTTTAAACAGAAAAAGAAAAACTAATGGGATGCAATTCAATAATGATGACTGCAATAAACATCAGCAGTGATATAATTATACAACTCATGCAACTTGTTAGTGTGTCAGTTTCAGTCAGTTTTGGTGTTACGTTATGTTGTGGTTTATTTTGTTTGCTGTGTTCCTGTATTGCCTGTGCTCCCTTGTTTCCCCGGTTGTTGAATGCCCCACACCAGTTTCTGTTCTCCCTGATTATGTTCATTGTGTATTTAAGCCCTTTCTGTTCCTGAGTTCATTTACTGCCTTTGATTATGTTACATGTGGTTGTTTTAGCACCTGTGTTTATGTTATGTAAATTAAAGCTCTCATTTTGGATTATATCTCCGTAGTATGCTTTTGTATCTAGCCATTCCAAGACAGTTAGAATTGAGAAGATCACATAGGCTTACTTGCACATTATTAACCACATGCTTGTCAAGACAACAAATACTGTAAAAAGCTCATGGTGCATATTTTAAAGGGACATTCCACCTAGAATATTCTTGCATTGCTTAATCTAGCCCTTGTGCTTTTCCAAACCGGTTTGGCTTTCTGTGGAACACAAATATATATATTTTTTTTTCAAGAAATGCCTGGTTTTGTGTCCATACAAGTCAATGGGGTCCAGTGTTGATTGGTTACCAACAAACGTCAAAATATATTTTGTGTTCAGCAGAATAGTCATGTAGGATTGGAATAATTTGAGATTGAGATAAAAAATGTATCCCTTTAAGAAATGGTATGCAACACCCAGGGAAAAATGTAGATGTGTACCAAAAGTTGATGCACTTGCAAAGGACTCTTAATTTGCAGATACTGACAGAGAAATCAAAGCAGAAATTATTCAAAGTTGCACATCTTCCAGACTTTTCAGATGTTTTAGAGAACCTGATTTGTTATCACAGGATCTCCTTGATCAGGTAGGGCCCTTTAAATTTCACGAATTTCAAAGTACATCAAGTGCTCAAAGATAACTTTATAGGGTCAAGTCGCGTTTGAGTATGTAAAGCAGAAATTGTGAAAGGATTTTCTTTCAGTCAAAGGCCTGTGGAATATCTAAACACTGCTTCAAAGTGTGATGCTCCTTGAGTTTACTTCCAACCTTAATTAAACTCTCCTGGCTTTACCTTTCTAATCCTGAAGACATCGATTGACTTGTTCAGATGTATTGGATAAGGGTTGGGGCTAAACTCCGCAGGAGAGTGGTCCTCCTTAATTAAAGATGAATAGTACAGTTGTACTGCCAACCACAATGTTCCGCTCCAAAAGAAGTCAAGAATAGAGTGCAATACAAACGACATGGCACACTTCATCATCTCGTTTCTGACCAGTGGCCTGTATCACAAAGATGGTTTGGGTTTTTAACCAGGTAAGTTCATGTTTAGTTTGAGCATACGCAGAGTTTTCAGTCTCGATCTCTTCATCTTCAACAGAAAAGTGAATTGCACTGATCCTCGCGAGAAGTCAATCAAACTGATGATGCTTTCCATGTTCCGTATGATTGTCTGCTGCCGCACGTGTCACACTTTCAGGTGCACGCGCCTCACGACAGAGAAAGTTTATACCAAGCGTTGTGCTACAACTGAACCACACCTCCAAGCAAAAATACCTAGGATTTGCAATAGGGGCTGGCTGCAGCCGATGGGGCGAGTGGAGCTCCACTCAAAAGCAGAAATACGTCAACTCCACTCGAAGCCCGTGCAGATACACGTCACCTAATTCTGACTTCAACTCGGAAGTAATTTATGAAACGGCGCTGTTTTAATGGCAATAAATACTTGTAATGTATTATTGCTACAAAATTATGTTTAAATGTTATTAAATACCTTTAATGTTACTAAATCCGGACATTGCTTCCAGGTTTGTATTTGAAAGTGAACATTATAATAGTTAGCAGTGAACAATAAATTAAACTTCAAATAAACATTTTTTTATAAAAATGAGAAATGTATGGACAAATAATTTAGGAATTTAACAAAACAACCACAGTCAAATATTGAATGATTTCCACAATTATGTTTTGTTTAGAGTAAAAAAACTAACTATATTGACAAAACACATCAACTGCAAGTAACACACGCACACACACGTCTACAGAAATTACATGTGAAATAATCTCCTCATATGATGTTTTAAACGTTATCGAACAGTGAATAACGATCAACGAACGTGCTTCTTCTTCTTTCCTTTTAATGGCGGGTCGCAACATGTTTAGGTGTATATCGCCACCTACGGTACAGGGATGTGTAACATCATATAAAATAATATATAAAATATAAATATATAATATATTTCCTCCTTGTATCTGTCAAATTAGTACACAATTGTCCTGCTTCAATATATGTTACCTACATCAAATAAGATTTAAATCAAAAGTAATCTAAATGTAATCCTATACAAAAATGTGTAATCTAAGGTCACCAAAGCACTGTACAACATTCACAACACACCAAGGTTGACCTCACCTAACCATGATATTTCATCAATTGCAAAGAGATTTCTAAAGGCAGAACACCTCAGGAATCAAGGTATTATGTTGTCAAGAAACACGCTCAACTGCAGTAAATCTGACTTCATTAAATTCATGCCTGAGTAGTGACCCCAAAGGCGACTGCATTGCCCCAAGCAGTGGCCTAAAATGTATAGTCCTCTGAATTTGACGAAGAACCTCTTTTAGAATTAATTCAAAATAGAACAAGGTTAAGAACACATTCATACAGTATAATGTAGGTTATTGTTGCTGAATGAGTTCTGTTGCTTGGGAATGCTTAAAATCAGATTTCTTTACGAGAACCTTTTAAAGAAAAGGTTTCTTGAAATTGACCAAACACTGTAGGCTATTTTCTTTAGTCAAGTCAATTTATCTTTGACAAAATCTGAGCCCTGTTGAAATCCAGGGTTCCTGAAAAAGCTTAAATGCATGTGAAGACTTTTAAGCACTTCTTCAAAAAATGTGAACAGTTATTACAGATGATTACTTTGAATCCATCATATCACTTGATTGCTGCAGATGACGTTACCATTTTTAGAATAAGCATACATCTTTATAAGTGAGTAATATGCAGATAGATAGATAGATAGATAGATAGATAGATAGATAGATAGATAGATAGATAGATAGATAGATAGATAGATAGATAGATAGATAGATAGATAGATATAGATAGATAGCCTCTACTCCACCATCTGTTTTTAAAACCTCTTCTTATTTCACATCATTATTCACACCCACACATCGACCAGGTTCTGCACAATATCTACAAATTGAATCAGAGGCCTCTTAAGACAATCTTCTGAGTTCACTCGCAGGAGGTGAGCAAAAACAATAGGTCCCAGAATGACTGAGCGCTGATATTCTCTTCAGCCTGCTCTATAATCCCCATAGATAGCACCACTCAACACACAACAAGTGCCTGTCACACTTCGTAAGCCGAAAGAGTCATGGGATTGTGTTAAAATGGTGTCAATAATGGGGAAAAAAACAATTGAGCAAAATATTAGTGAGAAGGTAAAGGCGAGATTGGAAAGATGGGGGAGTCTGTCACTTAACATGCATTACAAATTGATGCCAAGAAGACTTTAATTCCAAAGCCATTGGCGTATAGAGATTATAACTATTTTGTTATGTTTGTAAAGAACTGGAATGTTCCTGAACAATAGTAAACCTTTGTGAGCAAATGTGTTTTGTGTTTCAAAGTGGTATTTGGCCTGTTGTGAGTTGTCATCTCTCTTTGACAGGCTGGCCTTTCGGCAGTTTAGTGTGTAAGCTGAGCGGGATGGTACAAGGAATATCGGTTTCCGCCTCTGTCTTCACACTGGTGGCTATCGCTGTGGACAGGTGGGTAAAAATACATTCAAAATTAAGAGTAAATAAGTTTGTGAGTCCATTTACATGCTAGATTTTTTGTTTCTGTCTAATATCATCTGCATCGTTTTCTGTCTTTCATTCATTCTACTCATTGCTTTTCATGTTTCCTCCTTCCTATCATCTCTCCCTTGCCTTTCATGATTGTCTCAGATTCCGCTGCATTGTATACCCTTTCAAACAGAAACTGACTATCTCAACCTCCACCCTCATCATTTTATCATCTGGGTTCTAGCCATCTCCATAATGTCCCCATCAGGTGTCATGCTACAGGTCACCAAAGAACACAGTGTCTCCATCTTGCTAAGCGACGGCAACACCACACAACCCTTCTACTGGTGCCGTGAAAACTGGCCTAACCAAGAAATGCGCAAGATTTACACCACAGTGCTCTTTACTAACATTTACCTGGCACCTCTCACGCTCATTGTCATCATGTATGCCCGGATTGGTATCATGTTGTTCAAGACATCAATGCCCACCTCTATGAGCCAAGTCAGGACTTCAGGCTCTGGATCAGGAAAGCAAGGCAGATATGAAAGCCGTCAGATGGTGTCAGGAAAAAAGAAGAGGGTTATTAAAATGTTGCTTGTTGTTGCCTTACTCTTCATCCTCTCATGGTTGCCATTATGGACACTCATGATGCTAAGCGACTACGCTAGCTTGAGTGAACGGCAACATCGGATTATTAATATTTATGTTTACCCTCTGGCCCACTGGTTGGCATTCTGTAACAGCAGTGTCAATCCCATAGTGTACGGGTTTTTCAATGAAAACTTTCGCAAAGGTTTCAAGGCGGCCTTTAAACTGCAGCTCTGTACAACACATTCGGGGGAAAGTAGGACCTATTCACATCGACTGCAGGGGAATGCTGTACTTCCTGCCAATTTGCCTGTGGAGGCTGGAGGTCCCCAACAGAGTCGCATTCAAGGGCTGGTGTTGGTAGGAAATGCGAGAAGTGTACGTGAAAACAGCCGGTCTTCAGGCAAGGAGAACATGAAGGAACAGGACCTGATCATGCACGATCTGGAGAACGTGTGAGCATTATAGAAAACATTTCACCGTTTATACTGTAGATCAACATGTAGTATTGAGAAACTTAAAAAATTATTTAAAAATGTGATAAATGTATAATTTATTATGCATAGCCCATTGCACTATGCTAAATTATCTTTTACTACACCAAGCGGTTTGGCAGTTTGTTAAAATGTCCTGTTTGATTTCTTCTCCCGGTCCAAGTTTTAAAATGACCACCATTTGGTAAATTTGCCTGCTCAACAATTTCCCTCATTAACCAAAACGACTGTAGCTAGACGTCAAAGGAAGTCTTACTGTAAAGGTCTGTTGCTGAACAGTTTACAGGTTGATTGGAAAAAGCAGGAGACCATTTCAGATTGTATTTGTGACTAAAGAGAGGAGTATGACGAAACAGTTTACTGCAAGAGGCTGGCATTTTTGCACTTAGCTGTTTCTACCCTGACGGTAAAGACAATGTCTGTGGATCTATTGTGAGTCGTGAAGTCATTGTAAATTAACTGTGGTACATGAGCAGTCCTCTGCCTCGATATGAGAGCATTCGCAGTCAAAGACAATGATAACTTGAATGGTCGTGTGTGAAGCCTGAGGAAACGTATTCACCAAAGGTTTAGCATGTGTCGGAACCGGCACTGGTTATTTCATCTGACATTTATCCATGTCTCACACACACTTTCATTTTTGCATTAACCTGATCCAGAATCCTGGTCATTTTAACTGTGTAGAAGACCAATGCTTTTACCCATAATTATGTTTACTCTATTTGTTTCTTAACAAAACCCGGCAGCTGTTAAATCCAGTTGTTCAAGAGTTACTTTATAATGTTCAGATTTTAATTACAATAATTATACTAGCACTACTGATTGTTTTATAATCTATGAGAGACAGGAAAATGTGAACATGCATTAAAAGAATACAAGTAGGACCTTGTGCTACTGGTTAATGGTCAATGTGAACAACTGTAATTTTTGTGAAAGGGTGGGAAATGTGTAGTGCGGGCTTACTTGTCTGTAATTAATGCAAAATCATGTTTTTAAAAATCTGTTTTGGTGAGATGTCTGACGTCTGAGAATGAGTGTATTTGATGGTCAGATGTTAGCAATGCTAATGTCACCATTAGGAAATATGGGTCTAGACAAGACAAATGATATAGATATACAGGACCCTTACTAAAGCTCTGGAAAGCACCCCACTAATGGTCATCACGAAACATCTCTTTGCTTTTTATACATTTTATTATTTATATCATCACTAAGCTTGAAGTCATTTACAAAATAAAGACATTTAATCTAACTTTCATACAAACGTACATAATAACAGTGAAATATGCATGTGTGTATCATTTTGGAGAAAGGGCTTTGGCACACTGGCTGAGTGCCATCTAAACTCTACATCTACAAACACAATGCTGCACAAACATTTTTCAATTAATTTGCGGTGTAGTTGACTAGTGTAAAGAAGATTTGGAAATGTTCCCGCTCGCACTCTTTAAAAGTAGCATTTACTCATGAAGCGTATAGGTGGTAGACGGGGATGGATTATGAGCGGGGAGGCCCATGCGCCAATACACCATGAACCCCCTGCTGCAACACACACCCTCCCAACCAACCGTTTCTGGTTATCATGATTACAAAGTCAATAAACACAACACTGTGACAAGAAAACTCACATATGACCCCTGAAGGTTTCTTGGGGTATCCATCACTAGGATCCAGCAGTAGATCCTTCAGGTTTTGTAGGTTGTAGGGGGCAGCACTGGATCAAACGTGTTGGTCCATCAGCTAAGTGGAGTTTTCATGTTCCCTGTGTCAGCGGGAGTCTCTGGGTACTCTTGGGTTTGCTGAAATAGAAATTCTGAAAAAACAGTTTTTAAAGAATGAGAAGAAGTCTACCCCAGGGCTGTAAACAGTGGTTGTCTTTTTGATAGTGGTGTTTACATTGTACTTTATGTGCTGTATAGTGGTCACCTCTGTACACATAAGAGTGGTGTTTGTAACTACTTTGAATGTAATGAAAAGCATATTGACGTATTTGAACATTTTTCGGCATGCAGATTCTTGTAATTGTTTAATAGGTGGCCCTCTTATGTGATAATTTGTGTAGACAGATATCTTATCGTAGTCGATATGATTAACTAAACACTCCTCATTTGCATATTTTCATATAAACACTCAAAATGTTTTATGCAACCAGGGACTTGCTGATTTTCAACCTTTAACATATCCTGAAAACAAAATCTGTTGACCAAGTGCCAAGATTTGCATGCTGTTGTGATTAATTACAGTCTCTGACTACTTGGCTCTGTTGTTAAAACAAAGACTATATGTAATTGTAAATATATGGAGTTATTGCCTTAGTAGTGTATATTAAGTACAACAAACTAATAAAATACTAGATATTTAAAATGCTACGTGTGTTTGATAAGTGAAACTTGTATGGTATGATCGTATCTTTGTTTTTCATGTTTTTATCTAACATTTCTACAATACTTATAGTTATATTCACATGCATCTTTTAGTCGACGTTTTAGGAATCAAAGTATACATATTCAATGGTTTTAATCGAAACAGCAATTAAACACCTGTTAAATGGAAGATATATCATATAATTCTTATACTTATTGTGTAAACCTGCTCAAAAGGTTTTGTCTTCCAAAGTACCCTTCATCTCAAAGCAATTATGGACAGCATGTTCTGATGCAGCTGATTGTAATTACAGGCGAATAGCAGTTGCTATGGCATGAAGGGCCCTAAAAGATAACTTTACTCAGCCTTCATTGAGTAAAGGACACGTAACGTTTCTAGCAAAATTGACCAGATTCACTCCACTTAGAGAAACACATCATCTTACATCATCCTGATTGCAATATGGACTCTTATTTGTCATGAGTAATTGTTTCAAAAACACATGCTTCAATCTTCAAATTGTTTGATCAAGACATACTGCAATTCCATTGTGTTAAGGTCATATGAGATATTTGGAAAGATTTGAATGATTGAGATTTTTTAGTCAACCCTGTGACTACTTTGATGCTCCTAATCTAATAATTAAATCATGTGAATTTAACCCAGAAAAACATGGTGTGCATGTTGTAAATAATCCAGCAGCCATTTAAAGTTTTGCTCCGAGAGCCACAATAGTTAAAAAACTTTCTTTCCAAATAGGAGAAAACACATTATGAACTTAAATTAATTAATTATGAACTAGACTATTCAATAATTAATTCCATTAAAAAATAAAACCATCTCATAAAAGAAGATACTGAGCCGTTATGATTAAATGGTCTCTCGAGGCTTCCCATGACAATGCGGTACAACAAGGGCAAAATAAGAGATGGCACTTCACCGCTTATGAAAAGACCTTCCTGGGGGAGGATTTGAAAAGAACAAATCTTCCATTATTAGATTATCTCTAATACTCTTTGGAGAAAGCAGAGAGATGCTAGTTCTCTATTAGTCGATTACTGTAAGTGCTGTTCATTAGAAAGAAAGAGAGCAAAAGATCTTTGCGGGTTCTTTAAGTCAAAATCGTCCATCTGGGTTCATGTTTTTGGTTCCTCATTTCTACCTGCTAAGCATTAATAAAACACTCTGATCATTAAACTGCTGACTGAGACAGATGACATGAGTGGAACTAATAAAATCTCACGGAGAATCTAGAAAGCGTAATTTACAAAATAAACAACCAGGTAATCACATTCGGTTTGTAGATTGAACCCACTTTCAAGATCCATGTTCTGCTTTGGACTAAATTAATCTTGATTGGAGTCCTTTGTGTTATTGTGTCATTCTTGCATATTTATGTGTGTGGGTGTAAGTGAAGAATTTCGATATACAGACCCCTGACTATTATCCTTTGTGACAAACTGTAAAACAATTGCAAGAAAATTAACAAATAATAAACCTATTACACTATTTCATTGGATGGTCCCTAATGCTAGTGTTCCATGCAGTCGAACTCTTCAGGACCCTTATAAGAGTCAGACAGTCTAAAAGCCAATTGCTATTTTATACAGTTATTTAAAAATAGTTTTGGAAGCAGCAAAGTGAAGAGTCTTACATCCACATCACTCAGTTGGAAGCCACAGCGTATCACAGGTCCCCAAATTCTCTAGAGTTTGAGATCTTCAACCCCCCTCATGCAATGATCTTAAACACCAGCTGTCTTCAAATTGTATATGCCTTCTATCACTTTCAATCAACTTTTCTGTCACTTTTCTGTTTTTAGTGATAATTCACCCAAAATGAAAATTCATCATTTACTCACCCGCTTGTCATTTTAAACCTGTATTATTTACTTACTTCTGCAGAACACAAAAGAAGATATTTTGAAGAATATTGGTAACCAAACAGTGGTGGTATGGTTCTCTTTGACATCTATTTTATAGACCAAAAAAACAAGTCTAAGGGTACCACCGTTGTTTGTTTATTAGTATTCTTCAAAAATCTTCTTTTGTGTTCTGTTGAAGAAAGTCCTACAGGTTCGAAATGACATGATTCAATTTTTTGGGTGAATTTTACGTTTTTTGTCACAACAGCTGCTCTTATTCTTACTCCCGTGTGGCATTCCCGTTGCAGAAACATATGGTGGGAGATGGGTATGAAAAACAGGAGACATATTTTACTTTTGTTCATTTAGAAACCTGTTTACCATTATGATTATATGACCTCATAAAAGGGGTTTCAACCGCAAACATAAGATATAAACCGTTACTTGACTTTTTTGATCCTGGAACTTTTTATCAATTTAATTAGAACTGCAACTTAATTTTTTTATTTAATGAAATCTCACCCGTGAGACTTGGAGCTCAATTCATCTCTCCATTACAGCCAGCAAACTAAATATTCTGACCTTTAACAGTTTTAATGAGCCAGTATAAACTGAACTTGAATGAACTTCCCAAATACTATATTATATACTTATCACGTGATTCACCTTTTAACTTACAATTACTCCTCTACTATAAAATTAGTAAATTGATTTACACAAGTTCACAACAAAACCACAAAAATGTGTGTCGTAGGGTCAGTTTTAATTTCATGTAGATTTTAATGCGCCTTCCCCAGACAAATAAAATGACAAGGTTTCTTGAGGTTCTTTATAAAGCATGCAGAATAAACATATAGCCAATTACAGCTTTCCTCTAAGCACAATGATCAAACTGAGCCAGATGGTTTATTGGCCAGGAAGAGAGAAAGAAGCAGAGAGCAGGGAAGGTGGGAAAAGAAAGTGAGATTAGAAAGGAAAAAGGTTGAAGAGAGATTGCATGCTAAAGTCTACAACAGCTCCCGCACTGCAGAAACACTTGCATTCGACCATGTCTGCATGAGAGGCTGTTAAAAGCCGTTCAGACAAATTAATGTCACATATACCGGATACATCCTTTGATGTTTCTGCTTCAAGGAATGCTCTCATGGGTCCAAGGATAAATTGTGCTTGACTGTAAAGAGGGGAGGAGAGAGCGCATAAGATTAGAAAAAGATGAAATGGTGAGTAAATGTCCATTAGAGTACCAAAGCCCAAGAACAGAATGGTATGTGGCAAAGTCAAAGTGGTTTGAAAAGCAATGATTATACATGCAGAATAAGTGGGGAAATGGGTTGATGGTTGTTATGCAGTTCATTAGCTTTTTCATTCCTCACACTTCTGGGTTGTCTAGACACCCTAAAAGTCCATCGGATGCATTCTAGGTGGCCACAGCTGTATCTTGTAATGTTCTGGCAGCTCCCAGTCTCTCCTTTTGCGATCTTGTGACTGTGTTTGGCATGAAATAAATAAATACGAAGTTTGCAATGAGAGAAATAACATTTACTTAGAATCTACATTGTTATCGTGGTGCAGTATGTTGTAGCTTTTGAGAGACTGTCCCCAAATCAACAAAAAAATGAGAACATAACTAGATGTAGTGCCTCAGACACGCAATAAAGTCACCAGGGGGTCTACCCCCCAATCTGCAACTAACACAGGCGCAGGACCAGATCTCTGGTGACCATAGCAACCCACACCAAACCATCAAGATAAGATTATTTTACAACCTAGTGGAATGTAGGGAGATACATTCTCTTTATTCACTTTGTGGACAGACATAGTTCTGCATACATTTATATATATGAAAATATAAATGCGTTTAACCACTGACGTTACGACATAACACTTGTCTTTAGACCATGTCTCAGGTTTAGCCGCGAACAGCCCCTAACATGCTTAACACATTATGTAAAAAAGGTGATTTAAAGACGATGTGTAACACTTACTTCTTCCGGAGATGAAGCTTGATCGCGAACAGTTGGTACTGATCCACTCTTGAGAATTTTTTTTCTTGGCGAAACCCATGTTATAATAACCCGCATTGACTCGCCGCAACCCCGGGAGCAGGAGACACATTCGGCGGAAGGCGACTTGCCGGAGCCTGGTGTTCCAGGCACTGGGCCACCAGCTACCGGAGCTTCTATTTTTCAACCTTTCCGGCTACCGGGAGCTCTAGCTCCCGACTTAGGGGTCGTATCGACTCGCCATTTAACGAGTCCTGGCTCGTTTCTGTTAATCTTTCCGGACCGGAGATACGGACCGGTGAATGTTGGTTTGTCGACCCGAATAAAGGGCTTATTTCCCGGACGCAGAGTTCCCGGCGTCACGCCTGGGACTTTAGATGGTTTATACCTCTTGCCATACAACAAGAGCTGTACACCGTCAGTAACACTATTATCTGCTCATTGCCACCAACAGAAATTCTATATTTCAGCTTTATGAAAGAGACCAACCATTATATTTATCAATGCGATATTTTTTTACAATACAACATCAACACACCACAAATAGAGATTTTAAACACGATGTTAAATGTAAATTTGGAAAAATCATTAATTCTGTTGTACTTTTTTTCATCAGTTAAAGTTTTTTACACAGTTCTGTGGCGCCATCTAGGGTTTTTGTGGCATACTTACAAACAGAGATAGTGTATAAGTACCGTTAACAAAACTACAATTTATCTAGGACTAGCCACGAACAATCACTGTACATTACATCAATCCTATAAGGACTTTTAGAAACTCTACTACACACACAATATATTTTTAATTATATATAATATATAATAATATATAATATATATAATATAATTTTATTTTCAGAGATATGGATCCACATGAAGACCTGAAGAGATTTTATAGAAATGTTTATTTTAAATATGATGAATCAGACCTTGTAGCCTTTAGTTTTTACGTATTCAAACTTCATAAACTTGAATTTCAAAATTTACCCACAAACACACCACCTTTCCCATCTGTCCTAAACAGCAAACACACACACTCTTGACAACATCCTCAATGCTTGCCTCTCTTTGAGGGCAATATCTGGGAACAAAGAACACATCAACATCATGCTCCAAGCTCCTCTTAAGATCTTGTGATGACTACGAATGATATGGAGCTATATTAAATATAAATTGTAACTTTTTTTTAATATTAACAGTTAATGAAGTAAGGGAAAACGTACAAGGGGGGCAGGTGACAAAGTGCTCTTAGTCACAAAAACACTGTAAAAAACTCTCTGAAACAGAGACATAATTGCAATATTTTAGCACAGCATATCCCATCTTAAAAGTCTGAATGGATCTGTTTATATTATTATACAAGACTGTGAAACATTAAGATGAACCACCATTTTTCAATACTTTAAAAACATTTTTTTGGCAGTCTGAACTTACAGGCCTTCTTTATTTAGACCACACTATTTAGCCATTCCAGGTATTTGTGTAGACTTATTTACAGTTTATAAATACATGAAAACAATGCAATTTTTCAGATGCATCTCTGCAAACCACTGCAGTAACAATGTTAAAATACAAAGATTGCTATAAATGTGCAATAGGCAACCAGGATGATGAGGGATCACATTCTGAACAAATCCTTGAGCAAAACTTCAAGGGAAATGGGATTTATATGGCCACGCAATTTTCTTATAACGGTACAATGGCATCCAAAGTAAAGCCTTTCATTTGGGGATCAAATTTAAAAGTCCTTGTGTCTTGATGTCACATTCTTTTCCACTGTCTTCATCAATGTTTGTCACCTTCTCCATTGGGCGTGAATTGCTGGGACCGGTTGCATTTCTCTCCATTTTTTTGTCCAGTTTAGGATTTCCTGTCCCTGAAACGGGAGCTTAAAACACAAACATGTTTTTACACTTTACTTTACATTGAAATTTTAACAAATATATGGTATACTTAAAACATTGTTTCTAATTTAGGTGTCTGGTTGAGACTGGTTTTGACAACTTAAAGTCACTTAAGCGTTTTTTTTTTTTTTATTAAATCTTATATAATATAACCAGTCCTATTTTCCCTGCTCTCTGCGGGCCTCGAACCAGCGTCGGTCCCGTTGGGAGAGTGATGCTCTACCGAGGAGGTTAAAGACTGGAGCCTCTAGCATCTGTTGCTAGAGCGTCTCTGTTGGTCGAGTCTACCCCACCAAGCTACTGTTATATGAATGAGCCACGTCCGGTTGGTCGAGGTGGTGGTGTCTCAACAATCATTAGGGACTTTCTTTCAGTAACTCGGAGAACAGAGCATAAATTTAAATCACGTGAAGTGCTTGCGCTGAATGTAGTTGTTCCAAACAAATGTAAAAAAACATTCCTTTCTCTAACATTGGCTACTGTGTATAGACTCCCTGGGCCCTACACTTATTTCCTGAAAGAGTTTGCAGACTTATTATCGGACCTATTGGTTAACATTGATAAAGTAATGATTGTCGGATTTACGACCTGTTTCAATTGAGCCCATTTATAACATTATAACCTCATCAATTCATCTAGGCCATGTCCCAGGACCCTTTTGCTGCCCGCTTACCAAGAAACTAAACTTAGACCCCAGGGAACTAGGAAGCTATAGACTGATTTCAAATCTACATTACCTGTCTAAAACATTAGAAATAGTAATGTCCACTCAGTTGTGCCCTTTCTTACAAAATAATGACACACACAAAAAATTTCAGTCTGGCTTTAGACCGCATCATAGCACTGAAACTACAAACTTCCTTAACGGCGTCTATCGCAAATGTAATTCCCTACGATAAGAAATCTCGAAGATGGTTCGCTTCTCTTGACGATCCGCTCAACACAGCCGTCTAACAATATACTTCATAAGCAACTGGACCCTGTGCAGCAGATGTTTACAAACGTCTTATTTCCCGGGAGGCATTGGAAGACTTAGGGATTACAAGAAAATCAGCGAGTCTGTTTTACTACAGACAACGTGACAAATAACATCGGTGCACCTCAGCTTAACAACAAGTTTAAATAAAATAAATTTATATAAAGGTGTGTTTTAAAACTACATGTGACATACACTTTTGTTCACATAGCTTTTTTTCAACTTTTTAAGAGTGCTGCAAAACTTTATGTTAGTATCTCAAGTAAAGTAAGAACATTAAAAACATATTCACTCAGACTAAACAGGAAACAGTATGTATATTTTTATTTATGCGTTTTCATATACAAATTGGTATATTGTGTTATATGTCCTTATCAAGATTTTGAAAGTGACCTATTTGTCAGATATAGTGACCCATACCCAAAATGTGACCTCTGCATTTAACCCATCCAGAGAGTAGTGAGCACAGGCACAGCGAGTCGTGAACTCAATTACACCCAGAGCAGTGGGTAGCTATCACTGCAGGGCCTTTGGAGCAAGTGGGGGTAAGGTGCACCTCAGTCGTTACCTGCCAGCCCTGAGAATTGAACCGGCAACCTTGTTGTCACGAGTCCGACTCTCTAACCATTAGGACATGATTATAATAAAACTGCTTGTAAGAACGAAAAAGTCTATACCAGTCTGTGGCAAGTTATTAGTTTGTTCTTATCTGGTAGTTTATCTAAACTACCTATGTTTCTTAAACTTGCCAAAAAAACACTGTTGCGTGATGATGTCAGACTCGAAACACCAAGGCAGTGTCCAAAATCGCATACTGTGACAGTACATCCTGAATTTGAAAAGTACCTAGCAATCTGCCCTTTAAACAGTACGTTCTATATCCGCAATATTTACTATTGAAATTTGACTGTGTTCAGCTCCTGTGGCATCATGGGATAGATAAGTGTCCATCCGATCCATACTCACGAATCTAGTAGTAGACCCTGTGTATTTCTTGCCCTACTGTTTTTTGCATACTGAGGTTTTGGACATACTATTCATGACTCATACATTTTTGCCTGTAAAATTACATGCGTAGCCCATTTTTCTTGTAAATTTGCGGTCTGTTCTGTGTTTAAAAAAAATACATGAAATAACTGTAAAAAAACGGATTACAGTTTTTCGACATTATAGGTTGACAATCTGTATAATTTTACAGTTTTTTTGTAAAATTGTGCTTTTTTAAGTGCATGGCTTAAAAAAAATAATCAAACATTTTTATCAGCATTTTCTCTCTAGTTGAAAAATTAAAGAAATGCATGCGTTTTGGCTTACATTCTAGATTTAAATGATTGCCACCATCTGCTTCACTGCCTCCAACAGCGTCATCTTCTTCCTCGCTGACTTCAACTATGCGCTGTCTTGCACTCTCAAAAACAGACTTCAAAACTATGGAGTCCTCAAATATCTACGACATAAATGAAGCACTTATTATTCTCTTCACAATTCTCCTGCTAGAATCTGTTTCCTTTTTGCCTTGCAAAAATATTCAGACTTAATTTGCTCAGTGAGTCAGTGTCAGTGAGTAACATCTTTTGTTCTTTTTAATGAATGCACAGAAACTCATGCATCATTAAAATTATGTTTTTTTATGTTAGACATATGAAATCTAAGCTATTTGCATAAATATTAAACCATTTATGGTACAGGCTCTGACTTGACACAGATAAAGAAGAATTGTCTGGTGCATTACAATCGGCCTATGCTTGAAAGATAAATCAGTTTTCAGGTCATGAATCTGTAGGGAAATGAAGATAATTTAAATGAAAGTCAATATTAATATCAAAGAAAACCAAAATTTTGTATGAATATTGTTGCAAGGCACTGTAAATGCATTTGAAAACTGAAATGTTTCCAGCGAGTATTTTTAAAGCTTCTGTGAATATATTTGCGAGGCGCACCTGAGATCCTTCCAGATTAAACGTCTGAGCATTGTGACACATCTGCATAATATCCTTTTCAAGGTCTGCAATGCACCTGTATTTGTGATTACGGACCCTCTCCTGCAAAAACACAATCCAGAGTTCAGTCAAAAGGATGAACGAAAATAGATTAAATAAGATTACCACAAAGAAAAACGAAGAAAAGGAGAGGCTTTTACAATAATGACACAATCATTTTCATTTATTGATAACATCTATAAACCTCTGACACCTATATATCTCTCTCAACAAAAATAGCAAGAACATACAATCTGTTTGACAAGAGGAAAATGCATGGATCTGAATTTCAGAGGTGAAAGGGACTGTCAGCGAGCGTTAAGATAAGAATGAAGTGAAGATCGGTCAGGAACAAAGTGTAGTGAGGAGAAGAGAAATGGAAAGAAGTTTGGACTTGAAAATTTGGAGGAAAGCAGAGAGTTAGGGTTGTGGGTTGAAAAATGCTACAGACATTTTGGTAGACATAAATTATATTATAATTAATATGGTGTAGGTACTGTAATGACATAAAAAGTTCACAAGTTCACCCTGATCCTCCGAAAGTCCACTGGCTTCCGGATGAGCTCATAATACTCTGGCACCTCTTTCCTTGAAGGCAGCTGGACGAAACCTTTACTGATCTGACGGCCCAACCTGTACAACAGGGGTGTATTAATAAAAAGCCATCTTTTCACACATTTTTTTGACTTTGCTAGTATTTAAGACATTATGAAACGTATGATATAAAAAACATCTGTTGCTTAGTACTATTTTTTATAAATAATGTTGGGTTCACAGGGCCTATATGTGTGAGTGTACGTTGGAGTACTGACGTGTCCTTGTAATTAATGACCATATCCACGATAGTGTTCATTTGTTTTGTGAGTTTGGGAGGGTTGGGGGGCAGCTTCTCAGCGGGTGGACGGCCACGTCGCTTTTTGACCTTCTCCACCACCTCCTGACCAGTCTCAGAAACCTGGTTGGTTTGATTATCGCTTTTTCGCTTCTTCAAGTTGATTTCCTCCTCCATAACCTCAGTCAGTCCGTTTTGGATAGCCTGAGACTGAGGAGAAAATATAATCCATGAAAACTATGTGGAGTGGTAATGAATGTGACGAAACAAGGGCACTGAAAAATTATCTGGAACTTATACAGAATTTGACTAATGAATAGGAAGTATTTTAGTTGAACTCTTAAATTATTGCACAATAAGGGACGTGTATTTTAAAATGATTAACAGCATATAAAAACTTTCCACAAAATCCACATCAAATGATTTTCAAGTCTATTTATAACTTTCTTTTCCTTTACACCCTACCCAACAGTGACACAAATACAGTACATAGTCTACTTAATATTTGACCAATGACATTTTATTGTGGGCTGAGCTACCCAACACTCCAAAATGTCTTATTACTTAACATTTGGCTGATTCGCAAAAACAAAAGCCTGGTTGGCAGATTGCTAAACTATTCAAGTTTCTTCTGCGGGTTTCATGTTGTTGGTAAGTTACATAACTGGCCGCAGCACTTCTGAAATAAGATGTATTGCTGGTAAAAATAAGGCGGGGAATCCATTTACTGCTAAACATTCTGCAGAAAGAAACAGCATTTGTATGCCTCAGTATATAAATCATATAATAAACAAGAGGATTTATTATCAATGCCTCACTCCAAACGCCGACAATCTGAAAGAGTTGAATCGTTATATACACATTTGCGTAATTTTAATTACATGTATTTGAAATGCGTATTTAATTACTTTTGAGTATTTTGTAATTTGTATTTTCCTTTACAAATAAGTCAAATGTAATTTGTTATGAGATACTTTGAGAGACTTTTTTTTTAAAATACTTAAATACTTTTTAAATGTGTCATTTTATTCTTGCCTATAATAACTTTGCCAGGCAGAAGTGGCACCACTGTTCCGAAAGTGGGGCGGGTACATTTTTATACTGAAATATGTAATTAAATTTGAGCTATCAATAATAGTTTGAGCTAAACAGCTTGTGGCACAGCAAATGCAAGCAGAGCACAAATATACCTTTTTTTTTTAAATTAGTTTCATTAAACAATAAAGAACCCTGTTCTAGACTTTGGTGATCTTTCATTCCATTATAGGATACTTCACATCTCATTTCCCTTTTCTGCCATAGTAGGGAAAATAAATACTAGTCAATGGGAATGAGATCTGACATTCTTATAAATATCTTTAGAAATCTTTAAAATCTATCGAAATTTACATTGGTTTGGATCAATCTTAGGGTGAGAAAATGATGACATAATTTTCATTATTTTGTGAAGTATCCCCTTAAATTGCAGAAAATATATAAGATGATAATATTTGAGTATTTAAGTATACCTTTAATACCTTTAAAAATGTTGAAGTTATTGATGTCCTGTAGAAATACAGACACTCATTGCTAGATTTAAAGTGATTCTACATGCATACCTACTGTTTGAAGGGAAATCAGTTTAATCATCTTTTTGTCTGAGAGAAGATTTATGGACACATGTCAATTGTCTATAAAACATACTAAGCAGTTTGCTTTTAACGCTATACACTCTTAAAACAGTTGTGTTAAAATAAGACATTTTGTGTTCATTTAAGGACAAAACATTAATGTATTTCCCGTTCATGCTAGCAAAAATGAACGGACGATCATAGTGCATCTGGATGAGTGCCAAAGCGCGGGTAACCCACCCACTAGCTGAATTATAAGTTTTGATGTTTATTCAACCGAGTCAGACCTGTCTGTTATTAAGTGTGTTTGACTTATTCCGAGGCTGCGCACGCAGACCGATTGGCGTATCACATTAACGTGTCGCAAGAGTTTTTCAAAAGCAATGTTTTCCAATCACTTTTGCAGTACTTTCATTTAAGCAAAGAAACTAAAGAAACTCCTTTTGTGCTCAAAGTGCTTTAAGGTAAAGTATCTATCTAGTCAAATCTACTATCAGATATCATTCACTGAAAGTCATAGGACAAAAGATTTGCGCAAATAGCTAGAATTTAACTGCTAGCTAAAGATTGACTTGTGTTGTCTAGTGATGCCGGATCACAGTTATTTCCGTGGGCAGGCGGTTCAAGTAACCAAAAATAACATTCTATTTAATTACGGGTGGGTTAATTAATATTAACAAGATGTGCCACTGCCATAACAATTAACGGGGAGGAATGAAGCGGTCAATATGGCCGCTCTAGCGAGGGAACTCCGCCCTCCAGTGATCTGAGCCAATCATTAATAAGTATTGAGTGACGATTCTCTGGGGCCGGGTTCTCGTGAGGCGCCTGCCAGGCTGTGCACAGTAGATCAAGCTATAAAGGTGATTTTTAGCGCAACTTAAGCATAACAAACCCAAGTAATGGTACAGTTCATGTCAGGTTTAATTATTGATAGCACATGTGCTGTTTAATTGTGATTATTGACAGCGATTTAAAAAATATCTGCCTTCCCCATTAAAATGCCTTCCCCCATTAAAACAGATAGGACAGTGGACTTGCTTTTTACTGCCAAGAGGCAATTTTAACGACAAACATGGCCGCCGAGTGGCACAACTTCCGTAAACGGACTTTGGTCACAGGAAAATGAGATAAATCAACAAGGATAATAATATTAAAATAACGTGAAGGCCTCCATATTGATGTAAGTGTGTTGCTCAAATCTGAGTGTTAGAAAACTTTTCTTTCTTTCTTCTGTGTATCTAACTCCAGTGTTACTGTCACACTTTAAATTATTGCTTGTAGAAAAAAAAATCAGACAACAAATTACTAGTATTTTAATTAAATACCCTTTTTTACAGCAGTATTTTGAATTTTATTTAAATACATTTTCTGAGTAAGTATTTGTTATTTGCACCTAAATACTTTTTATTTGTGCCCATCTCTGCGTGTTTACATGCAGAAACAAACCACATATAACAGTGAAATCGCTTACAGAAACATTAAGATCCGTTGAGTGATGAGTCTCCAGACATGTCATCATGTTGTCAAAAATCACTGTCATTCATTAATCGGAAATCACAGAATGCAAATAAAAATCTATTTCTGATCCCGTTCTCACTGTAGCACTACATGAACCTCATATCACCTGGTTGGGCCATTTAGTAATTTAGCGGACACTTTTATCCAAAGTGACTTACTGAGAGTTCAGGGAGCAATAAGCGATATTTCATTCAGGAGCAATAATACAATAGGTGCTAATAAAAAGTTACTATTTTAAAGCCAGAGCAATACCTGTTGAGAGAAAGACACTGTCAAGTATTGAAAGAAGAGATGGGTTTTAAGACAGTCAGCCTTAAACTACAAAGCAATTGAACTGTCTGGTCTTCATTCTGACAAACCTCCAGATACAAATTGATGCTGATCATCGTCAAGGATCAAGGTCTTATCATGGCTAAATGTCATAACCTGGCGAGCTGCCTTAAACCTTCAAACCTATCAAATACTTGTTTATATGTATATTTACTTGATTCTTTAAATTGTTCATATGAAAATATTTAATAGATTGATAAAAATCAAATACGTAAAGCTCTCTTCACTTCTGTTTAATATATGAAAAGCAACACTTCACAATGCCACAAAGTCGGTAAATGATCCTGATCTCACAAAAATGCATAACGTGTTTATGTGATGGCTGATATATGTATAAAATTGTGAATCGTACTAAACATCTGAATGTTTAAAAAACAATAATGAATCCCCACCCCTTAATGTAATTCACACTTGGTTGGTTTATATATATACAGCGGGGAAAATAAGTATTTGACACATCAGCATTTTATCAGTAAGGGGATTTCTATGTGGGCTATTGACACAAAATTTGTGTAGCCATCACGCCAAATATTGAATTCATACAAAGAAATCAAATAAGTACTGAACACACTTTATTTAATACTTTGTGGAGAAGCCTTTGTTGGTGATTACAGATTCTAGACGCCTCTTGTATGGAGAGACCAGTCGTCTGCATTGCTCAGGAGTGATTCTGGCCCATTTTTCCACACAAATGGTCTTTAAATCTTTTATGAACTTTGATCTTCAGTACTCTCCATAGATTGCCTATGGGATTTAGGTCAGGTGATTGACTTGGCCATTCAAGCAGCTTGATTTTCTTTCTTTGAAACCACTTCATTGTGTCCTTGGCCTTGTGTTTGGGATCATTGTCTTTCTGAAATGTCCACCCTCTTTTCATTTTCAGCCTTCTGGTAGATGGCAGCAGATTTTTATCCAGAATGTCCCGGTACATTTCTCCATTCATCCTGCCTTCAATAATATGAAGTCTGCCAGTACCC
This sequence comes from Triplophysa dalaica, assembly GCF_015846415.1. Lineage (NCBI taxonomy): Eukaryota > Metazoa > Chordata > Actinopteri > Cypriniformes > Nemacheilidae > Triplophysa > Triplophysa dalaica. The sequence continues at coordinate 20,918,299 of NC_079545.1, forward strand.
CTTGCTGAAAAGACGGATGCAATGTCGTTTCAGTGCATTGCTTATAGTTTTCTTTGAAACAACAGTATCTGCTGATGCAAGGTCTTCCTGAAGTTCTGCCCGAGTGGTTCTTGGCTCTTGAAGAACACTCCTGATTACTCCTCGGACAGGGATCTTACGTGGAGCACTAGATCGTGGCCGGTTTATGGTGAACTGATGCTCTTTCCATTTCCGGATAATGGCCCCCACAGTGCTCACAGGAACATTCAGAATTCTGGAAATGCGCCTATATCCATTCCCATCAAAATGCTTTTCAACGATAAGATTACCAAGATCTACAGCGAGTTCTTTGCTTTTACTCATCATGAAGTCTGTCCTGTGTGCCTCCTAGGTAATGAGAAGCCTTTATATGCCATCAATTAGGACTAAAGCAGCTGATATCAATTAGTACTGATAGGGGGCAGGTTTCTCTCTCAATACTGACAGATTTCAGGTGATCTCCTGGCTTTCTATGCCATTTTGCACCTTGTTACCTTCATGTGCTCAATACTTATTCCCTGTGTAATTTCACTTTATTTATTATGACTGAACTTGTATACTTAAATGTTCTGATTTCTTTGTATAAATTCAATATTTGGCTTGATGACTACATCTGGTGGAAATTTTGTGTAAATAGCCCACTTAGAAATCCCCTTACTGATAAAAACGCTGATGTGTCGAATACTTATTTCCCCCGCTGTATATATATATACTTATATATCTTTTTTATATGTATACAGTATTTATTGTTTGTGGGTGTTTTGATAAAGCTTGAACCTTAAACTTGCACAGAAGCAGATGGAATTTGTTTAATTTCGTACGATAAAGCCAGCTTGTAAAACAGTCATGAATTACCATGAGATTTATGGTGAGTATGATTTCTTACCAATACGCTCAACATAGCAAAACAGTGATGAGTGGCTAAGCATACAACCACCAACACCCACCTCCCCCCCCCCCCCCCCCCCGGACGTGACACTGCCTTTTATCAACATATAAGCGTCTCGCTCCCATGTACAAGATTATCAGTAAATGCAAAAATAATCAGGGAAAGGATATATGTGTATGTGTGTGTTGCCTGTGCGAGACTGTGTTCACACAAAAGCAATTAAAATGCAGAGATACGCCTGCCGCAGCCACTGCTGGCAGAGAGAGCACATGAGTCGGATGAAAATATGAATTCTGAGTATGCTGCTATGCAGGCAGCGCCAGCCAACACACAAACACACACCGAACACTCGCACACTGGTTTGCACAAACACTAAGGCACAAATTAGACAAAACAATGCCATGAAATGAGAATAGACACCCAAATACAAGGATTTCAAGAAATACAGAGAGAGAGAAATGAAAGAGAAGGCGCAGAGAAACACACACGGAAAGCATTTATCCACGTGTACCCCAGGGGAACATGTGGAAGGATAGGGGCCTAATAATAAGCAGCATAATAATGGAATGCGCACACACACACTTACACAGAAATCTGAAGCAGACACAAACATGCAGAGTGTTTGTCCTCAAAACACAAAGTCTATCCCCAGTGCAATTCTTCCTAACATGTAAGACATAGGAATACCCCCTTTTTACAATACATGAGTCTAAAAAGCCTGTGTTCAGTGCACTATTCCCTTCAGCATCACAATCAATACAACCGATATGTCTGGCCAATGTTTCCTTTTACCAGACACAGTTCACACTTGCACACACACGCTCACAAACATTCCCTCGCTCTCTCCCTCTCTCTCCCTGTCTGTCTGTGTGACCATGTGCTGAAGTCTGGTGTGATTGCGTGCTCTATGCGCAGGAGAGAGAGAGCAAGCGAGAAGGAGAGAGAGAGTAGGAAGAGAGAGAAAGGAAGAGGGCGATTTACCTGACTGTGGTCTCTAGGCTGGCTCCAGTCTGGAGGAAAGAGAATTAGCAAACCAGCATTGCAGCGCGCAGCCAGTCTCTTCATCAGCTGATCACTCAAAACGCACAGCCCAAAAGGGGGGCGAAAAGCGCCCAGCTTTTCATACACAAATCAATTGGCGTAAGGATGTTGAGAGAGAGAGAGAGAAAGCAAAGAGAAAGAAATAACTGTGAGATGCCTTTCTGCTAGTTTGTCCCTGTGGAAAGGCCTGCAGCTTGCTTTCCTCTCTGCCTCACACACAGTCTCTCTCTCTTTCTTTCTCTCTCGCTCACTGCATGTTTTAATATCGACTGTCGCAATCTGGTTTCTTTTTCCTTTTTTCCCCTGTCTCTCTCTCTCTCTCTCTCTTTCTCTTTCATGGTCTCCTTCAGTCTTTTTAAACGCCCCTCTGTTAAACAACTGGGCTACATTTTTTGTGCCTATGCAGATGGTTTTTGTAAGCTTTACTATCTTGAGATGATTCCAAGGTGGGTAATGGTGTGTTACACTCACTCACACACACACACACATGCGCAAAGGCACATAAATTGGGTAATGGCATGTTTATATCAACGTCTGGGAGCTTTACAAACATGAACGAGTGGATTTAAGTGACATCATTAGGACTATAAATATTACCCAAAAGCCACAACAAAACACAACAACTTTCTGTTTTCCATCGAGAATGAGATGAATAAGTTTTACAGTGCTCTGCACTGAATTCACATGTAGCTCCAGACATGCTTGGTTATCATTTGCAAGAGCTCTGAGGTATCCTAATAGCGTAATTACTATTCTTGGTCAAACACAATCGGTTGATCGCAGACCAGAGACACATACTTGCTTTAAAATGTTGTGTTAAACCGTTACTGAAGTGAAAATGTTCGGTAATGAGGTACTTATCCAAACGACACCTTATCAGTGATGCATTCTCATTCACTCAAGTGTTTTTCACTAAGGAACTAAACATGTAATAAGGCGGAGATAACCGAATAAGTCCAAACAGAGTTTGATATATAGCTGACAAAATGATCTTCACTTAAGAAACAGGCTGTTATTTTGGTAAAAAAACTGTTTATAATGTCATATTGTGTTCTTTCCCGCATTTAAGAAGTGATGTGCATTCATAATGCATGTTTTAGTTTAATTAAGGAGATACAAATTGCTCTGAGGTTAAAAGGTCACCAGACATCCTTGTGATGAGTCATATTCATGCTTTTAATCTTCAACATGATCATCTTCACGAATGAAACATGACTGTTGTGTCTGTTTAATGATGCGTTTTTTTTTTAGCTTACATTTGCCATGGCAACAGCTTCACTAGACAAGACATCTTTTCATTGATCAAATATTCATCTTTTAAAATATCTTATTAGATTGTCACCAGACTCTGCAAAGCAGCATCGGCTGTAAAAGAGCGGATTATTAGCACATGTAAACTGATTTACGATTACACGCTGTTATAATGTTACATTTTGTATGCATGTTTTGCTATCAGGTCGACAAGGGCATTTTTGTAAAACATCTCAAGCGGTTACTATGGCAACACCACGTTTTTACTGGCTGCAGACCGCACCGAGCTGTAATGGTATAGCATTCCATCACAAACACAGACACACACATTCTCGTCCAGACACATTCAGGAAAACATTACCGAACACGGTGAACCTTTGAACTACATAATGAATAGCTAAAGGTCAAAAAGAACTCAAGTGAACAAAGAAGAAAAGTGGTTTTAAGATGTGATAAAAATTTAATAATAGTATGGCAGAAGCTGTCTATTATTTCTCGTTATACCCTTTATGTCTCTATACATTAATGTATAGACTGTATTCTTTCATCTCGTTAAAAAATCTTTTGTTCCAGACATGACTCAACTTCAAAATGTTTTGTGCTTAAATTGATTGTTTTCAAGAAGCATACTGTAATAATGTATGTCAGGATTTAAGTTTACAATACAAATGTATACATATACAGTAATTAATATATATGTATATTGAAGAAGACTACAGGAAATTGAGTTTGCAATAAGGTTAGATCACTATTGTTTCTTCTCAAGTCCAGACCACAGAAAACCACATCAGAAATCACTGAATGGGCACAATGGCATAAACGTTTCAATGCAGCCTCTATGGGTGAGATAAACTTTAATGTTGCATTTAAAATGGCTCATAAAATTGCTAAACTGAGAGATATGCACATATTTTATCTTTTTAAGTATAACATATCTATTTACATTTACTGCAAAACTCCTGCAAAATAATGTACCGTAAAATAATAATATTTTCTCCATTTTTGAATGACCTTGTGTTGTAGATGTTGTAGACATTCCACAAATAGCCAGTAAAAGACATCTTGTAATATAAGGTGAATCAGATTTACCTCTGTATCAATCCTCCTTGTTCACAAGATAACTTGGGAAAAAAATACACAGCTTACCCACTGAATAAACCAACACAGTCTTTCCACATGTACTGGAAATATGTAGTTTAGCTTGTCACCACCAGATGGCAGCATTGCTGTGTGTGTTCAATATAACTACAAAAACTAAAAGAAATAGAGACTTGTACACACCGGGAAGATAATCGCTATGAATGTAACGCTATACTTAAATGTGAGCCTGTTCGCATAACTGGACATACATCAAAATCAAGTTTGTGGAAACAAATTATAATCATCCAGCTTAAAAACGTAAAAAATCAGCAACAGCCAGGAAGTCACAAATCATATATTAAGTTATTATTATTGCATATTTGTTAGTTTTAAAATAACATGTTGATATTTTAAATACTTTTTATTGTTAAATGGCCAACACAGAAAGGCAATGAGTTACATTAAGAAAAGAACACAAGGTAAGCTCGACGTCTTTTCTCCTTTTTAAAAAATGTGTTGAACTTCCCCCTGTGTGAATGTTTACATTCTTAATCGAATTCAAAACACTCTTTGACGGTGTTTGTTGCAAAAATGCTTGTGTATTTGCTAGTGACTTTGTAGTTTGGTTGCCAGCCCAAAGTTCCCAAACTTGTGAAGTTTCATTCATTTATTTTACATTCATATTCCTGGGCCCGTTTTGTAAAGTAAAAAAATGTGCCCAAAAAATGTAAATGTAAGTGTAATGCAGACAAAGTTGGGAGTCGAGAATCGGAGTCCGCTCCAAAAAACCCGGAACCGAACACCCCTATCTCCAGTCACGTGAACAAAAGCGGCAATCACATTGGTTGGCCAGTTTTAACGTGGCGCATCAAACAAACTAAACATGAGCGAGACGTTTTTTAAAAATGACGCTTTTACGGCTTGCTTTTTGCACGTCGTGTGAACGTGAACGATCACATTGGCGCTCTTTGTTTAGTCACGAGGCGTTAAACGTTGACGATAAACGCGGGCGATTTATCGTCCCGTCGTGGACAAGCATTAAAGCTATATGAAGTCACAAGGTAGTTATAAACAAGCATTTATTTTGTGTATATAGACGTGACATACATTTAAACATTTCAATAATTTTATTGTCAAAAACAATCCAAATTTTTAGATGTGGAAACACAGGGTCAATTATACTGTCAAACTGAAGTGAATAAATGAAAATATTAACAACAATACTGTATAGTAAAATGCATCAAATTTATATACCTGTACCTTAATAGGAATATTTGAAACTGTTACAGTTTCCTAATAAATTGTAACATTAACAGTCACAATTAAACTATAGGTCTTTATTATTGATAAATTGCATAGTTGTATGTGTCAAATTGGAAAATATTTTAACACATTTCGGTAAAGAAGAAGAATTTGGCTTATACTGCGTGCACAGTGAATGCGCTCTTGAATCTTACAAATATTTAAATATATATCAGTAAATACACATCTCGGTCAAGGCTGTATAATAGCATTTCATTAAACAGGTAATACTAAGGATATCTGAATGTAGAGCATGTCAAAATGTAATTTCACTCAGAAGAGCTTATTTGAGATGGTGCAGGTGGAGTCTTGCTTCGAGGAGATCCCTGTGGATACAAATACACACATATACACACACACACCATGTCATAAATACATATTATTATATCAAGTAAGTTAATACAAGTTATTTATGAATACATATAAGAAATAGAGGAAATTCATACCCTGGTACCTGAACTACTCTTTGAGTAGTTGACATGGGCGTAGAGAAGCATAGCAATGTCTTTGTGTCTGGCCTCCAAAGCAATGGACAGTGCAGTGCTTTCATCCTACCAGAACACACACACAAAACATTTATTATCAAATTACTATTTTAAATCCATTCATATTTTTGGCATATTTCATATATATGGTTACTCACATTATCTGTCAGCGTGGCATCACATCCCGGCTGGCCCAGTAATAGTTTGACGATGTCTGAATGGCCATGTTCACCGGCACACATGAGAGCGGTGGACCCCTCATCGTCCTGGATGTTGACCTCTGCTCCAGCAGCCAGCAGAGCCTCCACCATATCTATACACCCATGACTGACTGCAAGCATGAGAGCCGTCTGGCCAGCCTGATGAGAAAATTCACAGTACACATTGACAAATACAGCTATATACTTAAGAGGGACCATCCTGCATTCTCATACAAACAGATTAACTGTCAAACAAAAAGCCACAGAGACACCTGGCTGGCCTTAGCATTAACATCTCCTCTGCTGAAGAGTTCTTTCACCAACATCATATCTTCGTTTGTTTCCACGGCAGCCAGAGAAGCAAGCATTATCGGAGTATATCCAGCCCTGTTTTGATGATCTATATTACACACCCCTGCATGGGAAGAATTCAACTCGAATCAAATTAAAAATGTATTGGTACAATAAAAATAGCCACAATTTAAACCCATAAGTAGTAAATACATGAACAGTATGTAAATAAGCGACTTTTGCAGTTAAAAATATGAGCAACAAGTATTAAAATAATTAAACATATTATTAAAAAAGTAAAGCAACTACAGTTATTCAATCTGGTATGATCATTTAAAGGTACAGGGTGCTATTTTTTGGAGGATCTATTGACAGAAATGCAATATAATAAACACATCTTCATGTGTACAAAGACCTTATACAATGAAGCCTTAGGTTTTTATTACCTTAAAATGAGCTATTCATATCCAAATACTCCATACTGCGGGTCCACTTACAGGGAACTCGCCATGTTGTTTCTACAGTAGCCCTAAATGGACAAACTGCTCTACAGAGCTAGTTTTTGTAAATACGTTATCTCCTTCGGTAAAGAAGCGAAAACGTGACAACATCTTAGTCCATGTCAGCCACTGTGATGCTTCAAAAGGGAGGGGAGGAGTGAGCCCCTGTTTGTAACCACTAGATGCAGCTAAATTAATACACTGGACCTTTAAAACATGTATTTTTGCGAATCTATGGTAATAGCCTACAATGAGTAATCAGACTGCCAAAGACGTAGTTAAAAACTATCCACTTTATTAAACAACGAAAAAATGAATACTAACTAAATACCATATATACCAGAATTGCAAGTACCTGCAGCTAGTAGAATCTTTACAATGCTGAAATTAGAGTGAGACACGCTGTAGTGAAGGGCTGTGTTTCCATTCTGATCAGCCATATTGGCCACATAGCACAGTACATCCGGTGAGACAAGGCGGCAGGCAGACAGAAAGTCCTCCACGTTCTTTGGGCAAGCCCTCTTCTGACTGGACACACAGAACCACTCCTGCTGAACTGTGTTAAGACTGGAGCACTTTAAACACAACCAGAAAAAAGAAAAGTATTATCCATGTAAGGAATTTATGCATTCATGAATGCTGCTCCTCTGAGACCGATTGAGATACATCAAAACCAGACACATATCAGCACACTTTCATCATTTCACCACACTATGCCATGAACAGACCGACACCCTTAGCCAAATACAAAATGCAGCAGCTCTGTAATTTTAAACTTCCCACAATTCCACAGTGTACTTGAACAATCTGATCTATATGCCAGAAAGTAATTATGGGATGAGGCTTTGAGCGAGTAAACATAGAACACATTTCCAGCCAGGCTTTTCAGACTGTGAAAGGCGGCTGCCACAATTCAGCACAAGTAAATCCATGTGGTTTTCCCTCTGTTTGCTTTCATTTGTGAACCTTTGTAAATAATACCCAAGTTTAGGAATGTCTACATTTTGGTTATGATGGTTAAAAAATCTCTAATCTCTGGTCTTTTTGATCAAAAAATTGAATTCAAGAAACTGAAGGATTTATTGTTACATATTAACATATGGCCATAAATTAAGAGACCATTGTCTGTTGAAGTTCAACAAAATCAAACCTGAGGAGTGAATGTGAAAGACTGACAGAATGACAAAACACATGAACATTTGGATCAAATTTGAGTGATATCACATAAAAACTATTACTAAAAGCTATACTAAATTTCCTAAATGCATGTACAAATATTAATTTTGTATTGCTTAAAAGTGAATATGAACTACTTTGCAGAAAAAATATCCTTTCTGTTATTTTTACTCCAGTTTTCATTTTCTGCAAATAAATGCAAATAGAAACAGCAACTTAAAATGTATGACCTGGCAATAAATAAATACATATGAATCAATATTGTAATTCACATCTGCCAATCCATGACATACAACTATCTAGCGACAGACTATTAACCATCAAGAATCAAATATAAAATTATAGAAATAGTAAAGAAACAATATACTGTATATTCAAAGATAAGTGTTTTATTGTTCTATAGCTCACCAGTTCTCTGTTGGATATGGTCTTACTGCCACTGAGATAAACCTCCAGAGTTTGGCAGGAAGAAAGCATCTTGGCGCAAAACTTGTACCTACATAGAACAATACAAAACATACCTTGAGAAGTCATGACTAAATAAACTGGCTTAAAAGTTGCATCTCAGTTTAACCCTAAAAAAAACTGGGGAATATGAGAAAACCTATTATTATGTGCATTATAAACCTTTCTTTCCTCTTGGGAAACGTCCCTTCAGCTTTGGTATTTCCTTCTTTTTGCCTCTTCTGCCATTTCTTCTCTTCTTCCTCACAATCACCGCACTTAGACAAGGAAACCTCAATACCTCCATATCGAGGGCGCCTATAGAAACGATGAACAGGTTTTGTTAGATGCCTAGTTTAATTTAATTTATTCAAATGTAAAAATGTGTATTTATTATATATATATGTATGCTCTTTAAAAGGAGCTTGATATAACTGTGGTGTTAAATCTAAAAATATAAACTCTGTTTAGCCAATGAAGTCCTTTGTTACCCAAGAGGTGCAGGCTTAGGGATATTCAAACCATCAGTGGATATCTGATTCATGTTTTTCCTTTTCATGATGGACCTCAGACAGTGATCATCAATAGGTGAGTCTGAATAAAATAAAAAAGATTTAACAAAACATTAGCTGCATCTCCTGAAAAATTCCTTGCTGCTCCTAGTCTGCCATAGCATAAGCTAAACTAGTTGCCATGCACACATTTCTTTTTGACAGCTCAAACAAAGACCTGTTCAAAGCTCTTTTTCTATTGTAAAGATCACTGAAACAGACATTCCCGCCTTTAGCAAGCCATGTACTGAACGGAGTCAGACTTGCAGTGTGGATGGTATTCACATCTATGTCTGCCACAGACCAGAGGACATGAGAGCATTCCAGAATCCCAAATATTCTAAGTGCAGGGCTCATTCAGCCAAAAGACAAACCAGAGAGAGCTATTTTCACCTCCTATTCACATTCCACTGAATAGAGGAAGGCTAGAAAATATTCCTCTGAAAAAAAGGTCTCCTTTGTCAGGGATTCGATACTTTTGTTGTCAAACTGACTTGAGTTGCTTCTGACACATTGAAATTCATACCGTGAAGAGCAGGGGACATCTGCTGCTCTGTTGTATTCTTCGGTTTAGTCCTTGCACTGTCATCCACTTTTGGTGTCTGGCTTTGACCAGTGACTGGCAGTAAAGAGAGAAAATGCATTAGGTTTCTAGGAATGTAGCAATAATAACATTCCATTTTTACATAACAAACCATTTACAACAGTTTTTACAAAACACAGAATTACCAAGAACTTGTGTATCTACATGACCATGAGACTGGAGCGTGACCTCATCTTTTGACCCCAACTGGCTGTCGGTCAGCAGGTCCTGCTGTTCTTTTAGTAATCTTTGCATATGATCTATGTAATGATCAAGTCCAGGTTCTAATTGAGGATACATGTGTCCCTCTGCATCACGTATCCTCCCGTCTCCCACCTCTACACCAATGCTACGTGTCTTCACAGGATCCGGTAACCGGGAAGGGCCGCATGCAATGTTCCGTGTGCGAAGCCCTATAAGAACATTCTCATTGATATTTGTCAATCCAACACCAATGTGACGTGTCATAACCTTGGGGAGACCAGGGGTGGCATTTCTTTCTAAAAATACAGGGGTTCCTACGGAAACAGAGCGCATTTGAACGGCGCCCACTCCTTCGCAAACTTTCCCGTCCCCAACCGCCAAAGATCGGGTGGTTGCATGGGCTGTGTTGGTATGTCTACCTCTTGTGAGCATGTGCTTTGTATTTGTGCTGGCTTCGGCGACATAGGCCTGCGAAGTGCTGGTGCTACGGGAGACCGTACAGACAGGCGTACTGGTACGCTGTGAGGTGGTCTGTGGGGCCACCATCACAGAAAAGTCGCTCCTTCGTACTGTGTCAGTAACAGTTCCTTGGGAAGCAAGCGATTTGACCACATTCACATTAAGCATGCGGTAAACAGTGCCCACCGTTTGACAAGACACGTTCCTCTTATCCAACATCTCCAAGGTTACCATGCCTTGATTACAGGTTGGCACGGATATGCTTCCAACACATTGATCTTTTCTCTCAACTCTTCTGTGTACTTCCCACTCTTCCATAGGTGTGTCTGGGCCGGAAGACACGGATGTCATCGTAGGCGTACAGGAAACTCCAACAGCAATGGAAACTTGTTCCGGCCCTTCCCCAACCAAAGACTTTACAAGGTGTGTGTGGTTTTCGACTCTAAGAGTGTGAGTTTGTGACCTGGTCTGGATAGAGATAGATTTCACCTGGGGTTGTGCGGTGGAACTCTTGTCAGAGCGATTCCTTGCTTCTGCTTCTCGTAATTCACTCCGTAACCTGCACATTTCTGCTTTGAGCATTGCATCCTTAAATACTGATTTTGTCTCACCTTCATAAAAGTCATTTCCCACTGCAACAGACTTTAAAACCTTCTTTCCGAGGCCTGAAGATTGTTGAGTCTCAAGACGTGCATCTTGGATCTTCTTTTCAAGCAGTTGCATTTCAACACTGAGTTGTTTGAACTCTGTTAACACAGAAAGATCGCTGTGCTCCAAACCATCCATATCTTCTAAAGGTTCATTACTGCTCTCCTTTATTCCATCTGATTGTTGATCATCTTGGTTCTTGATCAATGCGTACAGTTGTCTCTTTTCTTCCTGCAACACAGAGATCTTCACTTGTAGGACAGGTATGACTTTTACTTGCTCCTCCAGATGTTTTAGTCTCTCTAATGCAGTTGCCATCTGATCCCTGACCAGCTGCAGATGGAGCGGGCAGACGCTACTTACTGGAGTTGCCCGACCAGAGCTTAAAGGGCTGATCCTATGGGAGCTCCCGATTAACAAAGGTCCCTGGCTGGGCGGGTCTAGGAGCATCATTTTAGTATCTTTATAAATGTGTTGAGCACGGATCTGATTTAGGCCAGACAAGCTAGTGTATGGGGACTGTGTACCACTAGACCCAAGACCACTGAAACTTGCAAGCCTACGACGTGGGTGTGTTTCCGGTGCTCCTGATCCCTTCTCATTTTCCAAACACTTACATGTTTCCATCAAGGTTTTTTCCACTACAGGATTTAGTGTGGTTTGGGTAAGATGTTGCATGGCTGGGGAAGGTGTCCCATCTGAATCCACTCTAGAGGCGGATGGACCTTGAGAGACCTCAGGACCTTGATTTGAGGATTTAGGTTTGGAATGGTGATGAGGGAGTGGGGGTCTTCTTCTGATGATTGAAGCAGAAGAGGATGTGGAGAGAGAGTTTTTCTGGGCCTCATCACTGCTTACAGAGGACAGAGACTCTGAGGATGTCCAGCGTGAGGGGTTTATATTGCTCTGCGGCTCAGAGGCTGGGTTTGCCTCTCTGGGCCGCTTTCTAAATTCCAGCCGGCGAATGGTGACACTCCGTTCAATTTCATTCACGTATTTAATGTCTAGGTCGTGCTGGAAGCCATATGGTGTATCAATGCTTAATGGTCTATTCTGGTAAGTGTCAGAAAGGATCTCACTCCACTCTATTTGGAAAAGAAAAAGAAACATGTAAAAATGTATATTATGAATATTTAAGTGGAATTAGCTAGTAAATTGTGTGTAATTTATTAATACTTTAATCCGAATTCTTGCATATTGTTTGTATATTATTTATGAATAGTTTTATGTTTGATCCTAGGTTGTAGTGCTTGTAAAGTTAGAAAAATCAATGAAAAGACAATAGACAAATAGACATGTCATGGAAATATAGGAATAACTGGCATCTAAAAAATTGTATTTAAATCATGAAACCAGTACATTTTCTTACTGACTTTAAATGATTAAACACAAAACAAATTTAAATAGCACATAAACTAATATTCACAATGCAAAAATAATACTTCGTAATCAGGTCCTTTGCACGATAACTTTAGTATTCTACATTTTTGGAATGTATCTGTTTTCCCTCTAAATAATTAATTGCTTGCTAAGCATTTACAGTAGCAAACCATTTAGCTAAATCTTGCAATGTGAAATACTGTATGTCCACAGAGAACATATTTACTCATTCTCTTACCTGCAGATGAGCATTTTCTGAAAAAAAAAAAATTCTGTTCTAATAAAGTTCAGAACCTTTCTCCTCTTTATCTCCGTCAAACTCCTTTTGCTTTCCTCCTCCAGGATTTCTTCACTTACTTCATCTGTTTCTCTCCTCCCCCTGCGTTTCTACTCCCATCCTCTTTTACACACCCCAGCATTTAAAGGCTCCCTCTTTAGAAACAATACAATCTAAAGTGGTCAAGTTGTTTAACATTCTAAATACTAAAAAATCTAAGCGAAATGCATCATCTTGCATCATGCAGGTCAAGGCCAATTTTGTGAAAAATTATTAAAACTTGATCTACAGGGCTGCCAATTCTGACCTTGTAGGTTAAAGCAGAAGTGTGTTTCTTAAATCATGGCAGATGGTCATAGATCTCACTTGTAAATGTAATTTTTCTTAGTCCTAGAAGTTGGATGACTTGAAAAAACTATAAATAAAAAAAAGAAGAAATGTGAAAAAGATGTGAAATTTAAAGTGATAGTTCACCCAAAAATGAAAATTCTGTCATCATTTACTCACCCCCAGGCTGTTTCAAATCGGTATTCATTTCTTTGTACTGATGAACCAAGAGAAAGATATTTGGAAGAATGTAGCCTCCAATTCTAGGACATCCTCCTCTACCTTAGTATAAAATACATTTTATTTTTGTTGTTTTTTGAACTGACAAAAGGGATATTTTGAAAAATGTATGAAAACAAACAGTTCTGGTGGAGCTTTGGCTACCATTTAATTTTTCCTCCTATGGTGTTCATCAGAACAAATACATTGATACCGGTATGAAATGACATTCAGGGTGAGTAAATGATGACAAAATATTTTTTGGGGGGTGAATTATTCGCTTTAATATAGAATTAGATATTTTATATAGAATTGTATAATTGTTTGAATACTCACAACAAAGGCTACAGTCTGCATTAACTGTTTATCAAAACGTAAATTAATTCCTTTACTGTACCATTAATTGATTCAGTATGAACAGCTTGTTTCTGTCTTAATATAAAATGGTACCTGCATGACAGGACAGAGTTTGTGTCTGGTTATTTGTGTTTAAAAAACCCAAAAGCAGAAATCATGGAAATGTATCCCACACATGCATGGCTGTAAGTGTATCGCCCTCTCCTGTTCAGCAGATTCATGTACATATTTACTGATTTTAATGATCTATTGCTATAAAGGCTTAATGAACAAACATGCACATATTCGTCATCTACCTTAATATCCTCAAACACAATGCGTAAAAAAAGAGCAGGAGAGATATAAGCGGACTTTTGACTATATAATAAAATATATTTAAGGACAAATTTTTGTTATCATTAGTCACCCTTCCATGTTCCAAACCCATACATTTGTTCTCCCAATAAACATGAGCTAAAATTCTAAAGAATGCTGATGCTGCTTTTTCTGCCATAAATCTATTTGAGAAAATAATAAATTTACATTTTGTGATCAACTTTCACCTTATAACAGTAAGGGACACACGGCTGTAAGAAGATTAAGCTCAGTGGCTCAATAAGGCCAATATGACTTGACAGAAATGAAGAGAATGCAAGGCAGAAGCATTTACTGTCACTGCAGATGGATATCTGATACACGAGTCTTGCTTTCTGTAAAGTATTGTGTCAGCTGAATCACTTTGCAGTGAGAGGACACAAATACATTAACATATTTACATTTACATTTAAATTTATGCATTTGGCATAAAAGCAACTTGCATTGCTTTATCCTATACATTTTACATAGGTATTTGCGATCCCCTGGGATCGAACCCACAACCTTGCATTGTTAACGCAATGCTCTTACCACTGAGCTACAGGAAACACAATTTACAAAGAGAGACATACGCCGATACATAAACATGTAGATGGAAATATATTACATATGCATGAATTTAAAAAGTTTGAAATAGGGAAGTCAAGTGTTTGACTTAACATTAGTTAGAGATAGATATTCTGTAATTACTGTGTGAGGCTTCAGCTTTTATTTTAGCCATTTATCAGTTTTTACTACTTGATCACTGCTAGTCAATTCTGTGGTAATTATATTTGTCTATAATAACTTTAAAGTATTACTGAATTCATACAAAGCTTTCTTTGTACTTAAAGTTCTTCAACGATAAAATGTTTTATCAGAAGAAAGAAATGTATACAGATTCTAACAACTCGAAGTTGAGTAAATGACGACAGAATTTTCATTTTTGGTTGAAGTATCCCTTTAAGTATTCATGCAAAATCTCAAAGCCACAAATGAACTGCTACACATTTACAGGCCTCTGACTTTGTCAGCACCAATTCCACCTCTTCATAATACTTAATGTTGTTTAGGCTGTGTTCTTAAAACATAAAACAAAGGTTGTTTTGTAAAAAAAATCTTAACTGGAGGCAAACACTCCAGTTAAAACCATTGGATACTGAACTTAGTTTTAAGAGAAAAAAACATGCATGTGTATGTATTTATGGATTTATTCTGCTTGTACAGCCCAGTATATCTCAGGCCCAGCAGATTATGCACTTGATTTGAGACTTGCTGCACCACAGCCCACAACCATACAAACACAAAATACTTTGATACGAGTTTTATTTTAACAAATGAAATGCAGAACGTTAACACGAGTTTAATCAAGTGATTATCAACCAACCGTGCCTTTATATTGGTTTTTATAAAATATTACTTTCGGATGTATTTTTAAGATTTACATTTCAACAATTTTCAAGACTGAAAATGCATCGTGTCTAAAACATGACTTTTAGGCATGTACAAACATATTCTCACGGATTGCAGGGAAATAACTTTAAACAGTAGATGTGAAGGTGAGTTTGGGGGGCTGTGTTGTTGTTTACATACCGAAGTGAAGTGCAGTGGCAGATCCAGAACAGCTGGTAGAAGGTAAGCATTTGTTTTCCGTTCACATCACCACACTTTTGCATAGACAAGTCATCCAGTTTATGAATCCTTATCGTACATAGCTAACATCAGAATAACTTGACCGCACTGCCCTGTCTCCATATGGAGAAGTTGCTGCTGCTGACGCCATGACGCACTACTGCAGGTGTGAAAACGGAGCGCTTTTAAGAACGTAGTTCAATCGGCAGCCTCTTCTGAAAAAAAATAACTGTTTTAGAGCCTTTGTACTTGTGGTAAACGCAGAGACGCAAATATACAGTAGTTAAAATTAATCAAGTTTGAAAAAGTTTTACACTTAAATGCAATTACGTATTGATTATAAATATGTAGATATTATATAACATATAATATGTACTTACATATTTCTTAAATAACCTTGTATGTTTTATTTGTTTAATGCTTACTCCCTCTAATGCCGATTGCAAACGATCCACAAGAGATGCACTTCATAGTATGACCAGCAGATCGCACTCTATTCATTAAAAAGTTATCATTAGTCCCAAAAAGAACGATTGCCCGGTTTCACAGACAAGGCTTAACAATTCTTCCAGAAAAATTCTGTCTCCATTTAATCACACTTAAGTTGTTCCAGATCTTTTGTAGTTCAAAGTTGTCTCGAATATTTTTTGTTCCTCTGAACACAGAACGATTTTTGACCAAACAGTTGTTGACCACCATAGTAGGAACAATTGACTTGTTGATGTTGTTGAACACGAAAGAAGATATTTTGAAGAATGTAGGAAAGCAAACAGTTCTGGGGCACTTTTACTACTCAACTCAACTCAACTCAACTTTATTTATATAGCGCTTTTTACAATTTTCATTGTTACAAAGCAGCTGTACATGAGACACATTTAATACAAGTATGAATTCTAAAGCAGCCCCCCCGGCCAGGCAGATAGTGCAAAACAATATGCAAACGGTGGTGAGGAACCCAAAACTCCCATCGAGAAAAAAAACCTCAGGGGAACCCAG
The DNA here is from genome assembly GCF_015846415.1 of Triplophysa dalaica. Lineage (NCBI taxonomy): Eukaryota > Metazoa > Chordata > Actinopteri > Cypriniformes > Nemacheilidae > Triplophysa > Triplophysa dalaica. The sequence goes on from NC_079545.1 coordinate 20,934,942, forward strand.
GCCCAACCAGGGGATTCCAGTTCCCCTCTGGCAAAAGCTGCTGCCTCTGCACAAGCTCATCAGTGCTTGCACAACAAGGCTTAATAAAAATATAAAAATTAAAGATTATCATTAACAATCTAATAGCATTTGAAATGTTGTAGAAAAAAACAAAGTTGTCGCGTCCTTTATCCAGCTCTATCCTCTCAGCACTTGTCAGGTCACCGCTTCCCATTCTCAGCTCTGCCATCAGGTCTGGGCATGAACTGCATCCTGCGGTAACCTTGGAACAAAGAGACAAGACTGGCTGAGAGTAGAGTACTGTTCTGCACTCTTTGATGCAACAAGTACATCATTTGTTGTTGGATGTGTTCCTGGTTCCGGTTGATCTAAATAATGCAGCCTAAATCCTCTGAGGATTAATATTATGGAGGTGTAGTGTATGCAAGATTAAAAAGATGAGTCTTTAGTCTAGATTTAAACTGACAGAGTGTGTCTGCCTCCCGGACCGTGCAGGGAAGAATATTCCAAAGTTTAGGCGCTAGATAAGAAAAGGATCTACCACCTGCACTTGATTTTGAAATTCTAGGTATTACCAACTGACAGGACCCCTTAGAGCGTAATGTACGTGGTGGTCTGTAATACAATAGAAGTTCATTCAAATACTGCGGCGCTAGACCATGTAGGGCTTTATAGGTAATAAGCAAGATCTTAAAGTTAATGCGATGCTTTATAGGTAACCAGTGCAAGGTTGACAGAACCGGGGTTATATGCTCATACTTTTTTGTACGTGTAAGAACTCGAGCTGCCGCGTTTTGAACCAGTTGCAGTTTTTGTAATAGGCCCGCAGGGCAACCACCTAGAAGTGCATTACAGTAATCTAGTCTTGATGTCATGAATGCATGAATTAATTTCTCTGCATCTGACAGTGACAGCATATGACGTAATTTAGATATATTCTTAAGATGGAAAAATGCAATTTTACAGGTGTTTGCGACATGGCTTTCAAATGAGAGAGTACTGTCAAATACAACGCCAAGATTCTTAGCTGATGACGAGGATTTTATGGAGCAACCGTCAATCGTTAAGCAGTATTCTTGGTTGTTACGCATAGCAGTTTTCGGTCCAGTAAGTAACACTTCTGTTTTGTCCGAGTTTAGTAGTAAAAAATTGTTACTCATCCACATTTTTAAGTCAACTATGCAATCCTTTATTCGATGAAACTGCTGGGTTTCATGAGGCATCGAGGAAATATAAAGTTGAGTATCATCAGCATAACAGTGAAAGCTAATTCCGTGTCGCTTTATTATATCTCCTAGAGGTAGCATGTATAATGCGAAGAGCAGGGGTCCCAAGACTGAGCCCTGTGGTACACCGTACTGGACTTGTGATTTGCGGGACACCTCATTGTTTATTGCTACAAATTGAAAACGGTCGGATAAATAAGACTTAAACCATTTCAATGCTATTCCGTTAATGCCGACGTAATTTTCGAGTCTATGTAGAAGTATGCTGTGGTCAATGGTGTCAAATGCAGCACTGAGGTCTAGCAGCACCAATAACGAAATACAGCCACGGTCAGACGCTAAAAGCAGATCATTTGTAACTCTGATCAAAGCAGTCTCTGTACTGTGACATGCTCGAAATCCAGACTGGAATTCATCATTAATGTCATTCCTTTGGAGGAAGGAGCATAATTGAGTTGAAACTACTTTTTCCAGAACTTTAGATATAAAAGGTAAATTCGATATAGGCCTGTAATTCCCTAGTTCTTTGGGGTCGAGTTTGGTTTTTTTTAAAAGAGGCCTTATAACAGCCACCTTAAATGCTTTAGGCACATGTCCTAATATCAGAGATGAGTTAATAATACTAAGAAGAGGATCTATAATTTCGGGGAGCATTTCTTTCAGTAGTTTTGTAGGTATAGGGTCTAGCATGCATGTTGATGATTTAGATGATTTAATGATTTTAGACAGTTCATCGTGATCTACTGTAGAAAATAATTGCAATTTCTCCTTAGGGGTGCTGTAGTTAGTTTGTTCAGCGGATTTCACTACAGGTTGCATTGTTATAATTTTTTCTCTTATATCTTGGATTTTACTTGTGAAGTAGTTCATAAATTCATCACTGTTATGCTGATAATCAGAATCTGACGTCGATGACGACTTATTTTTTGTTAATTTAGCCACGGTGTTAAATAAGAACCTAGGGTTGTGATGGTTTTCCTCTATTAGTGTTGAAAAGTAGGCGGATCTAGACGTTTTTATTGCATTCCTGTAATTTCGAGTACTATCCTTCCATGCTATACGAAATACCTCTAAATTCGTTTTCTTAAAGTTGCGCTCCATTTTACGGGATGCTTTTTTTAGAGTCTGAGTGTGTTCATTATACCACGGTGTTGGGCTGCTATTTTTAATTTTCTTTAAACGCAGAGGAGCAACTGTGTCTAATATTTCCGAGAAAGTAGAGTTAAAATGTTCAATAGTAGTGTCAAAATCGTCAACGTTATTACTCATGCTGGATATTTTAGACAATTCAGGCAGATTATCGAGAAACGCATCTTTGGTAGTTGAAGTAATCGTTCTACCATATTTGTAACAAGGAGTTTGATTTGCAGCCGTAGGCCATTGAAGCAAACATAATATCAGATAATGATCCGAAATATCTTCACTCTGCTGAACGATTTTAACATCGTCCACATTTATACCATAAGAAAGTATTAAATCTAAAGTATGATTACGAAGGTGAGTGGGTCCTGACACATGTTGACTAACGCCCATGGAGTTAAGAGTGTCTTTGAAAGCCAGTCCCAAGGCATCTGTATCATTGTCTACATGGATATTAAAGTCACCGACGACAAGGACTCTATCTGCGGCCAGTACTAGTTCTGATAAGAACCCACCAAAATCTTTAATAAAATCTGTGTGGTGCCCTGGAGGCCTATATACAATAGCTAGAATAAATTTTAAAAATGTTTTGTCCTTAGTATTAGGTGTCGATACGTGAAGTACCATGACTTCGAAAGAACTGTACTTAAAATTAGACTTCTGAGAGGTAATAAAAGAATTCTTGTAAAGTGCAGCGACACCTCCCCCTCTACCTTTTAGACGAGGCTCGTGTTTATAGTAATAATCATGGGGAACGGATTCATTTAGAGTAATAAAATCATCTGGCTTTAGCCATGTTTCTGTCAAACAAAGCATGTTTATTTTATGATCGATTATCAAATCGTTAACAAAAAGTGCTTTATTTGAGAGAGATCTAATATTAAGCAATCCGAGTCGTAACAGCTGATTATCTGTATTTTGTTCATGTTTGATTTGTTTAACGTTTATTAAATTACTTTCAAGAGGTTTACGCAATATCTTATGTTTGCTAATCCGGGGGACAGACACAGTCTCTATTTTATGTTGTTTGTAAGAAGGGATTATTACATGTTGTATATTTTGTGTATTCTGTAACGCGACTTCAAAAATACTGTTTGAATTTTTCCAACTATGATAGTAAATGGGGGTCAATAACTGTTTGATTATGAGCATTCTTCCAAATATCTTTCTCTGTGTTCATCAGAACAAAGAAATTAATACAGATTTAAAACACCTCGAGGATGAGTACACGATGACAGAATTTTGGGGTAAATTGTCCCTTTAAACCTAGTCCCAGACTGAAATGCATGTTTGAGCCGCCTCAATTGGAAGAAACTTGAACAAACCTCAAATGACCTATACTTAAAGATACAGTCAAGTAATATTCTAAGGTAAAGCTGCCTAAATATCTGATTAAGGCCTAAACCAGGGCCCGTATCCCTAAAGAATTTTTGTGCAAAAAGTGGCTCCTAGCGGCCAAATTCTAAGAAAATTCTCAGAGTCATGACGTTTTCTTAGAATTTCCCCTAAAAGTGACACGAAAATCCCAGTTAATATAAAAGCTATTCCTCAAGATTCCTAGCGCTTAAAAGGGCTCCTAAGGCGAGATCTGCTAAGAGCAGGGAAGAGGACTTTTAGTGGCTTAGGAGTTCCCCTAAGCAGCTGCACAAAATGGCAACAGAGGAGGCAGGAGAGATGTCCTGCAAACACTGGATGACAGAGAATTATTGAGACGCTACAGATTGGATCGTGCAGGAATCATGTTTGTGGTGGACCTCCTTAGAGATGCAATTACTTCACCAACTGGGCCAGCAACAAACCTTGCTCCTCAGTCCAGTTTGGCTTGCGATTCCTTTTTTTCTCCATTTTCTGTGTTTGTAGGATATTTGTTAACAAGCCTTCATAAATAGACCAGCCAGCAATCACAGACATTGATAAAAGCTGAGCCGTGTTACCCTCGTTAAGACCACACTGAGTTGTAACGTTGTAATTTCTACTTCATTACGGACAGACCCTTGAGATAGGCCATCTTGTTTTCAATGGGGTCCATATGGGAGTGAAAGTACAAAATATGCCAGCTAGGATATTAATCTGAGCAAATAAGACACGAATCATTATTTGAACAGGGTGTAATGAGCTTAAGTTTTCACATATTTTAGATTCTAATGTTAGGCTATAACCCCTACAGCTTACTATTCATTTTCCAGATATTTTCTTGAAAGTGAAATATTATTTACAATTACAGTCTGCATAAGATTAGAGTGTATAATTATGTTTATTGATTTGAGGGTACATCCTTTGCTCATTATCACCAAAAGTTCATTTTCATCAAACTTGTAGGATCAACCAATCCCGGCTTTTGAAATGATGACTCATACCTAGCAACGGGGTCAACCACACCTCCTCACTAAAATAGTATTTTCCATCCATTCCTTGCTCAGAGTTCACTGAAAATGTTCTGGAATCACTTCTAAGCTAAAACTCCTGGCAAGGAATTTTTAGGTTAAATTAGGAGCTCTCTGAGAGGATTCTCAGAATCTTTAGGGATACGGGCCCAGATTTATACGCCATCTGTGAACATGTGGACATTTACATCTTAAAATTAATTGACTTCCAAGCTACTATAAAAAACCTATATATACATGTATATATAAATATATAATATAATGATATTCAGGTCATGTTTTCTAGATTTTTTTATTAAAGCTTCACATAAAGCTTCACATAAAATTAGATTTTTTTTTGTCTTTGTGCTATTTTTACATGAAAACATTAAATCAGTAACCATACACACAAATGAGGCAAAACAATCTGTTGTAGCTTTTATTAGCCAGTTGTATTTACAAATCATCTGTTAATGGTAAATGATCAGAAATCATCTGTAAATTTACATTGGCAAGCCTCAATGAGGTCCCCTTCCGCACAGATCATGACCATAAATCAAATTTTCGAAGCAATACAACAGATTTTTTTATTTTCTCTTTTCTATGACTGAACAAAAACACAGCCAGTATATACACCGAATGGGCTACTAGCTACAATGTGGCTTTGATCTGCTTGTGGCCTAATAATGTGTTTTAACATACATGGACCGAAGACAGCTAAATGGGTGTCTTGCCAATCTTTCATCTTTTTTTATTTTTTATTATTTGGGGTATAAATTGCTCACTGATTTTTTCCCAAAAGTAAGGCAGTTGGATCTATCTTTTGACTACTACATCCGAAAAAATTTGGAGAAAAAAACTGGTGAAGAATACAGAGAAGTCTTTAATCAGGATTTGTCTCCAAGCTGGTTTGCAAGGCATAGATTGTCAAGATTTTGCTTTAAAGTCTCGTTAATAAAGTATCTGTAAGGACAGTGCAGTTAAAAAAAATAAAAGACTAAATCCTAACCTGTTGTCAGGTCACTAGATGTTCATGTGTAACATAATATTATACAATAGATCAATGAATCAAATAAAAAAAATCTATTTTTAATGTAATATTGCGGTTTGTGTGAACCAGTCTTTGTATTACTTTTTCCTGTAAGAATGTGCATCAAGTTATTTTTATTTTAGTTTGCTTTAACATTGCACTTGTATGGATGGTGCCATTCACACAAAAATACAAATTTGAATTCAAAATGACTTTGTTATATTTATATTTGAAGGCTTTCTGGAATAAAGATAGCACTCCAGTGTTTAGGGAATGGACAGGCAAGAGAAGCGAGATGCAGTTGCAAACAATTAAGAAAAAAAAGGCTTATTTTGGTCCCTAAAACCCTTCATAACATAGGTTTTCAATGTTTATTAGTTGCAGTCTTGTTTGTCATTTGTAGACATGGATTTCAGTACTTGAATACTGTGCATTATTCACAGCACGGTGCAGTCTCAAATAAGGTCACGTGAATCACATGCATTTTTGCAGATCATTTTACCATTTAATCATACATCCACACTGTCATTTACAAACAGGAAAAAGCTTAAGTCTGGATCGACGTAGCAAATAATAACTTTTCTAGAAAATACAGAAAGTACTTTGTTGGTATATTCTGTACTATAAAAAATTCTCGGTTGAATAGTTCGATCTTGACTCTAGTTTTTTAAGTGTTTATAAACCTATTTGTGCCTCTATTTTTCATGAGATTGTAAAATAAAACCTTACAGAAGTTCTAATATTGGTTCCTTAAGACTACAGAAACTCAATTTGGGAAAAGAGAAGGAAATATGGAACAGCCAATTCTTATTATTGTTTTGTAAAACAATTAAAACAGTAAGAAATCTGATATAGCAGGGTATGGAATAAAACATTTTACAGCAAAATATTCAAATATTTCTTAAAAAAAATAATTCAGTCCATCGTCACAATTTCAATATAATCCACAAACCCATTTAAAGCACTGATAAATATAAATCCAAATGCATTTTAAATTCTGTATATACTTATATTTATGGAAAATGTAAGTGAATGAAAAGAGAAATGGTGCGTTGTGACATGACAAAGACTTGATTGCAAAACATTTGAAAAAAAGATTTTCTGATCTATGAAATGAAAGAGGCAAAGACATTGCACTTCCTCAGGATAAACTGATGTCTTGCATTAGACTCTTCTCTAAGAAAGGCCGACTTGTAAAGTCCATTTGTGTTAAAGTGCCCATCATATTAAGTTGGCCCCTCCCATCAGTGGCCCACTTTAAATTGGCTCCTCCCATTCAAGTGCCCAGCAGGTCACTTTACTAAGACTGCCGGTCATGACAGTGGCGCAAAGAAACTTGCAAGTAAAACTGTGCAAAAGCGCTTTCTGCCTAATTTGTTGTCCCGTGTGCCTGAAAAGGGCCATTTCTGCCAAGAATCACAACATCATTGTGTGTGAAGTACAGCTAGCTCAGTGTATAATTCAGACATTTGAATGCGCAGACGCCTCTCGGCCTCACTCTCTGCAAGGAGCTCCTTGCTATAAAACCCAAGAAAGGAATTGTAAAACCATCTTTAAAAGAGTATTGATTCTATAAAGAGGCTTAGCAATCATTCTGACATCTTGACTGTGGCACAAATGAGATAACCTCTATGCTTTTTCCTCTCGCACCTTATCTCGATTCTCAAACGTCCTGCAGACCCCTCAAACAGGCTGATACTGGCAACTGTAGTGCCGCTGACCATTCAGCTTGTTCATGCAAATGAGATGCATGGAGTCGGGAGTCTGCATGCTTATTGCTCTAAAGACACAGAGAGAACAGAGAGAGAGAGAGACAAGGACTGCTGTGGATGAAGACAGATACCAGAGGACAAAGAGGTAGACAGTATTCTAGAAGAGAAAAAGCCAGGAAGAGAGAAAGAGAGAGAGAGAGAGGGAGAGAGGGAGAGAGGGAGAAGGCATCCAAGTTATCGTGCTAGTAGCTTGATGAGGTTGGCGCACATCTCGAAAAACTCTATGGTGTGACTTCCTGGGCGGGGAAGAATCTCTCCCCCGGTGGAATCCACTGAGGAGGTAAGAGAAGAAGCCAGAGAGCCTTCCGCCAGCTTCCCTCCGGATATCGGAGGCGTAGAGGGTGCGGACGCGTCACCCTTAACCACATCATCACAGTCGTTCTTGTCATTCTTTAGGGTAGTCCGGTAGTTGCCAACTGAGCCAGAACGATGAGGCGTGGCAGTCCCTGATTTCCCTTCCATCATGTCGTCTGAGTAAAACAGAACAAATATAAGCAACAAAACAGAGAGTCTCAGTAATACATTTAAAGGTCCACTGTATGAAATTAAGCGGTGTCTAGTGGTGAGGTTGTGAATTGCAACCAAAACCTCACTCCAGCCACCCTTCAAAGCACTACGGTGGCTGACACAGAACTAAGATGCTGTCATCTTTTCGCTACTTTGCCAAAGGAGATAATGCATGTGTGAAACACTCTCTGCAGAGCAGTTTTTCTGTTTAGGGATACAGTAGAAATGACATGGCAAATTCCATAAAGGGGGACCCGCTATATGTAGATAGAAATAGAAAATTTTAAGGTTATAAAAACATAACGCTTCCTTATGTAAGGTCTATATACACCTCTAAAGACATATTTATGTATATTATGTTGGATTTCTGTCAAAAGATCCTCCACAATAATTACACATTGGACCTTCAAATAAAAGATCACGGGACAAAACTCTAATCATTGTGATTTTACCATCGATGCTCCTGAAGTCCAGTAAATAGGTCCTGCTGTCAACCTGGTAGAGCTGAAGGCTCATCTTGGCGTGCATGCCAGTAACTGGGTTCTTCCTCCGCACCCGCAAGAAAAATGGGTTCACAACCTGCAAGACCGCAGAAAAACTAGTCACCAAGAAAGAATTTACCGGACAAGGGTTAAGGTCACTTTTATTTCTAGACTCTAAAACAGCCAAAGATGTAATGTCTCCTAAGATACATTACTAGTCAAATGTTTTTGAACACTTGATTGAAATGTTTCTCATTATCTAAAAATACTTTTGATCTAAAGGTGTATGATAAAATGTTATATTAATATAAAAATTAATATTGTTGACCAAAATATATGTGTGCAGTAGACTTTTTTCATTACAAATAAACTTTTTATTTAATAAACATGTATTTGAAGTGGATGACTTTGCCTGAGTAATGAAAAAGACCAGCCAATAACAGCACAGAATGGATGGGAACACCCTTATTATTGTTTAAAAAAGCACCTCAGGGTGAAACCTCAAGAAGCTTCTTGATAAAATGGCAAAATAATTTTTTAGCAAATTATAGGCAACTGAAGATGCTAAAATATAAAGTTAATTTTTTTAATTTAGTCATGTCATAATTCTCATAACAAACAGGGTTATTTCGCAGTTTTTATGAGCTTTCTGTTTGTGTAAAATGTGCAAATTCCAAAAAAGTATTCCAAAACTTTTTACCGGTAGTAAATTATAGTAAATTTATAAATTGTCTCTGTAAATATGTATCCATTCTCTTTTTCAAGCCTTCAACAAAGTGCTATTAGCATTAAAACCCAAAAATGTACTTTTTCACACAACGGGTGTTTTGTTCTAAAACATAGCAAGATCACATCACTCAACCCCAAAAATGATATAACACATGATCCTACAGAATTCACTGTCCAACCCAATCCCCACACCTTCCACTCGTAGTCCAGCTGCTTCATGGCACGACAGACTTCGCTCATGATGTCATTTGGTTTGCTCTGGCTACGGATCCCCAAGTGCCACTTGGCCCGCCGGACCCCAAGATGCTTGGACTTTTGGGGGTTCAGTTCATCCAACGTGTGCCGGGGACGGGTCTGAGACTCAGTCATCAGGAAGGGCACTCTTTCAGGGTGAACCTTAACAGTGTGGTGCGCGGGCAGATCGTCCAGGAAGCTGTCGGGTGGACTGGAGGCCAGATAGAAGTCTTTGGCCTCGCTCATAATGCGGCGGTTGTCTATGATCAAGTGATAGGCAACAGCAAGAGGATCATGGTGATTTCGACTGCAAAGGATGATAGAGTAAAGTAGAGGTGAGGGAGGAACTGTATGGTGGTATACTTCAAAATGTAGACAACGGTGGATGCCAGAGAGCTGAAAGCTTGATGGAAAACTTTCCTTTACCTCAACTGGTGTTGACTACAACAAGGTCAAAGGTTTAACTCTAGGGAATTTAAAGTGATAGTTCAACCGAAAATGATATCATCATTTACTCAACCTCTTGTCATTTCATAACCGTATGACTTTCTTTCTTCCACAGAACACAAAAGAAGATATTTTCAAGAAAGTTGGTGTCCAAGTGAATGTTTGCCAGTTTACCACAAATTCTTCCATATATCTTCTTTTGTGTTATGCCGACAAATCAATATTTGAAAAGTGATACTTTGGCAAACACAACACTGCAACAAAATTGATCCAAAAGCAGAAGAGCAGACAAACCTGTACAGACAATTCAGCACCTCCTCTTCTGTGCACTCAAACTTTTCACACACCTCCTTCAGCGCCTCCTCATCAATCATGTTGCTACTGTATGCAGCGTCCTCTGGGAACAGATACTTGGGGAGGTCTTGTTTAAACCACTCATCCTCCCTAAAAAAAAAGGAGGGAAACAAACGAAAACAGAATTTCACATTAAGAAGTGATGCCCCTTTAGATTTTTCCAAATCATCCTCCATACACTGAAATCTTTTTGGCATGAATAAGTAGAATGAACAGCACTGGTGGATATCTGACCGAATCTCTTTAATGGTGGCTCTCTTCATGGGGTCCACCTGGAGCATGTGCTTCAAAAGGCTAGTGACAGAGGGGTTCAGGTACTGAGGCGTGAAGAAGATGCCATCGCAGATCTTCTTAAACAGTGTTGGCACGTGGTCATCGTCGAACGGCAGCGTTCCGCACAGCAGAGCGTACAAGATCACCCCGCTGCTCCAGATGTCCACCTCAGGCCCTGCATATAATCTGAGTCAGAAGAGCTGAAAATTAGTTCAAATATAACCTGAATGATCCACCACAAAATATACTAGCGGTTTAAAAACATCACAGACGATCATTACAGAATGCATTGTGGGTAGGATAATAGCCGCAACAAAGAGTTTACAAAATTAAGGTTTTTGTTTACATAATATTTGTACATGTACGGTGTATAATAATTATTTATATATAAACATATAAACACACACACATATAATTATACGTTATATATTATATTTTTCAATATTTATATATAATATTAATTAAATGTAAATATAAAAAGGAATATACACATTTAAATATTTCTTATATTTACAACAGCACGCGTGTGTATTTATATATACATAATTATTATACACAGAACATATACATATATTATGCAAACAATAACTTTTATTTTGCAGCCCTATAGGATTTGCAGCCCTTATAGGATAACACACAAAGGCAGAATGGAATAAGAATCGAAGAACAGCTGTGGGGTAAAACCATAGTAAACAACAAAAAAAGAGGCAGAGAAGAGTACCTTCCAGAGATGACCTCAGGAGCAGCATAATTTGGAGAGCCACAACTGGTCCTCAAGAATTCTCCATCCGACATCATGTTTGACAAACCTGTGCAAGGAAACAAAGTGTAACTCCAACTACATAAAGAAAGAAAATCCACTGTAGTTGGGAACGACAATGTAATATTTAATATCACATACCAAAATCTGCAATCTTGGCATTCATATTCGCATCCAGTAGGACGTTCTCAGGTTTCAGGTCTCTGTGCACTACCATGTGTCTGTGACAGTAGTCCACTCCAGAGATGATCTGCTGAAACAGACGCCTGCTCTCCTTCTCATCCAACTGACCCCAGAGAAGCACAACAAGACAAATGTCTTCATGTATTATTAATTTCATGTTATATCACGTATTAGTTTTATTACTCATCTGAAGTACCAAAGATAAAATCTGGGTTTAGTTCTCCCGGTGAACATCTAACATCTAACATCTTTGTGCGTTTTCAGGTCGGCAAATTATAAACTAGAAATCACAAATTCAGAAAAGAAAGGTTTACCTTTCCGTTTTTACAGATGTAGTCAAAGAGCTCTCCTCCTGAAACATATTCCATCACCATGAAGATGTCTGTTGGTGTGCTGATCACTTGATAACTGTCAAGCAAAGTGATTTGTAATGAGTGGATAAGTATGATGAATCCGGATTTACACAGATTATTGTAATAACTAGTCTCTATTGAGATGCCATAGTGAAAACTTAATTTTCTAAAAGTTTCTTCATTGCAAATTGGCAGTGATCACTGTAACACCATTATAAGAGAAGCTAAAGCTTCTGTTCACATCATCACTCTGGACTGGAGAACCTACAAAGACATGATGGCTTCTGTTTGTAGTTTTTGCAATGTACCCACTCAAGATTGGTATCTACGTAAAGCTTAGAATCTCTGCTTTCAGGTTCACCAGTCTGGTGACCAGCTCTTATTAACAACTTCAAATGCCATTTTATCAATATTTAGATTTTTTGGCAAATTGGCACCCCCAACTTGAATCAGATTCAACCCCAAGTTTTAATTGTTGTATTTTGTTCAAATATTGTCCTATACTAATACCATACATCAATGGAAAGCTTGTTTACTTAGATTTCTGATTATGTATAAATCTCAACTTCGAAAAATTGACGCATAAGACTGGTTTAGTTGTCCAGGGTCACATATAATTAATGTCTATCTATATCTTCTGTCCAAAGTAAATGCATGTGGTTTAGATAATGGGAAATTGGACTGTAAAAAACCCTAGCCTAATGTAACAATAGGCAAACAGACACACAACAGTTAACGTGAAAGAGAAAAGCAAAGTAATAAATGGTTTAAACCAAAGGAAAGGATTAAATGCTTCTCTATAAACGGGAGGAAATGGAAATCCCCTCCCTCTTTTCTATCCTTTATAATTCCATGCATGTGTTGCCTTATCCCAAGCCACCAATAAACCACAGAGGAATAAAAACAAAAAAACCTACACGCATGCAGGTCTCCAGGGAGATCACCCCAAAATTCCAGACAGAAACATAGGCCCTTACTCATTTATCCCTAATATGTGCTATAAAAACACAAACAATTACTACAACTTTAACAATAATTTATTTAAAAAGCACACGTTATAGTGCTGTTAGTGATATTAAGTGAACAATACTCTAACATAGAGAAAATAATTAAAGAAACTCTTTTGTGGATCTGAACGTGAGTGAGCATGAGAAAACAACAAGACAACCTGAACGGATTAAAAAGAGATTGCATCTTAATTCTAAGTCTCTCATATCAGGGCATAACATTACTCACAGCTTGATTATATGTGGGTGACGGAAGAGTTTGAGGTTCTGGATCTCACGTCGAATCTTTCCCACCACATCCAGACTGCGAATCTTCTGCCGGTTCAGTATCTTCACCGCCACCTGGTGCTTGGTCAGCTCATGTTGCCCAACTGCATAAAGAGGAAGAAATATTTGTGAAGGTTTTATTCAGATCGATAATGGACATTTTAAGCTTAGACAGACATAATTACATGATTTCATTTTTGACGTTTTTTTTGTAACACAGATCAAATAAAACCCCACACTGGTGAGCTTCTAATAAAAGGAGAACCATGCTGAATAACTTCAAATAAGGAACATACAACATTGGAAATACACATTACACATGCAAGCAGAGGTTTTTTTTTAATAACTGTGAGTCAAAAAGTCTGAAAGCTATTGCAATCTCAATCTGAATTGACAAATCAGGAAAAGTCTTGAGATTACTGTATAGTGGTATAAAAGTGTGAGGTTTATCATACATTAAAATGCTAATAAGATTTAGTCATAAACTATTTTGAGAAAGCTTAGCTTCACTACTGTTTGCAAAAAGCCTTGCCAACACCAAACACGCTTCCTTTTGCATTATACTGCTGTTTCAGTAACAATTCATTAAATAGGTCCTAGAAACCTTCCTCATGTTATGCTGTATTTCCTTCTTGATACATTTCGTTGCATAGTACTTGTACATGTGTAATGACAATGACAATGAAATTGAATCTCATCTCAAACGTTGTATGTATTCTTTTCAATGACCAACATTGAAGACCTGCTTGCCTGTGTGGACTAGACTGCTCTAGTTATGTATTAACATAAAGGCAGTTGTGCAGAGCAAAGTTTGTGTATATGTTGACTGACTACAGAGTGACTCACTAAATCTTCAGACCTCACACATAACCATTAGTACAAGTACTTGACGGATTATAATAAGGCTTCTATGGAAAGACAAGCTTGACATTTTATTTAAGCAGGAGGGTGTCTTAACCACTCTTATGCTTCCCAAATATCAAGTAAACACATGACTTCCTGTCTTGCAGTCAGGGTTTCTAGCAATACGAGATTTCAACAAAACATCACAGTCCTTGCATCAGATTGAAAAAAAACAACAGATTAAGGAAATAATGGACTTTTATAAATGATAAAACAGAGGTACGAATGTGTTTGTTATTAGTTGTGAATATGGATGGTTCATTAGACAACAAAGCTATGCATGCTTTTTAAGCATCTGAAAGTCAACTATGATCCTTACTTGTAAAAGTAACTTTATTTTGTTATTCCATCTCTTGAGACTTTTATATATGTGAAGGCTTTCTGTTGATCTGCATCAATGGTTGACATCCACAGTGAAGTCTGGTAAAAAAGACAGCTGACCTTGGCCCGAACACACCTATCAATCCCCATAAAACTGCAACTTCAGAATACTAATCACTCTATACAACCAGAAGCTAACCAGGTTAGCAACTACCAACACTTCTCTAAACCACACAAGGACAACATAACACTTGCATTCGAGAATTCTGACAGTCAAGCGTGTAAACACAGATCAAGTGACACTATCTAACAGTAACAAATAAGAAAGCATATATCTTTAATGTTGTTTCATGTCTGACGTACACACAGCCAACATGAACTGTTAGCCAACAAGTGCTGCTGCTGCTGCTCTAGCCGAATTTACAGGCTTGATCATTTTCTGCTTCCCTTTAATGTCTTCAATATACGACGATCGTGCAAAGGACAAAACATTTTCAACAGCTTTACCTTTGACTTTTCCAAACGTTCCCACTCCTAATGTGTCTCCGAGGATATAATGTCCGATTTTCACCCTGCCTTCATGTTTCTGTTTGTCCGTCGCCATCTTTGCTCTGAGGCCCTACCTGAGAGGCAGCAGAGAGGGACGGGCCACGAGCGTCTCTACTGACGACTACCGGTACACACGAGACTCGAGCGCCAAAATACAATCCGCAATTCCTTTGTTACTTTGTTGATATTTCGTTTTATTAGATACGTTACAAGTTATACAACATGTTTTTATAACATTTTCCAGGGAGATACTGCTGGAGCTAACTAGCCGAACCTTGCCCCCCCTTAAAAAAAGACATTACGAACATATCACGATTTGCGCAGGGATATTATATAGATACATTCATATATGAGGCAGAAGACATGTTTTTATTAATTAGTAAATTGAAAGCATCATATTCGTGTAAAAAAATATATTAAGTGTAAATTTGTCGTTGCATTTACACACATTTGGCCAGCAGATGTCCTCAGTGTGCCGTATACATGGATTCAGGGTTCAGACATTTTGTCACTTGTCATTGTAGATAAACCATCTAGAAATAATTTAAACATAAAGAATACATTTTTGAAGTTTTTCAAAAGTCTCTTTGTTGGTAAACAACCTTTATTTGCTGTCAAGTCTCCTTTTAAAAAAAAATTCTCGACTTCAAACACACAATTCATGAAACAATTCACCATTTCTCACAAACACATTCGCATAACTATACAACCACTTGTACAAATCTCAGACTTCCATGTCAATATAAAATGTTCTAGTCAAAAACACATTCTCTCATGTCAAAAAACATTGCCCCTTAAATTTTGGCCTCCAATTATTGCCTACAAGATCTAGAATACACAGACTAGATGTTTTCCTAGTGAACACTAAGATAAATTCAAAACACTGTTACTAAAACCTCTTATTGGGATTCAAGAATACAGTCATTTGACAGCTCGGTGTCTATAACAATATACAGCATAAAAGAGTGATAGAACAAAATACAACAATGAGCTTTAGGAAAAAATACTTTCATTACACTATGGAAAATAATCTTAAATAGGCCCAGATGAAACTAGATAAAGTAGATGATCTTACAAGATAATAAAAGTTAAAGAAGCAAAGAACAATATGTACTGGGTATGCCACACAATACAGTGTGTACACTCTCAATTTCATAAATAAATATGGCATCCTCTGCTCCTTTGGCCCAATTTCGTAAAAATATAGACTACTATAACAGTATCTTGGTCTTTTGCCAACTGTATCAGTTTAAGTGTGTGAGCAATCAAGGTATGTGGGATAACACACAATTAAGTGTGTTTTCTACAATAACAATAAAGACCTATATTGCTGCAAAAGTGCTTTATTGCCTCAAGATATTTAAATGTCTGATTCAAGTTCTTACAAGATATGTGAAATGAGGCTTTCCTAATATGAAGCATTATGTCTCGTTATAAAAAAAAAAATGTTTTCTGCAATTTCTCATTCACCACTCCCTAGTAGGTCAAATTACTGCATTTAGATAATATAGGCTGGTGAATGCAGGCAGTAACATCACATCAACAATGGCACAAATACATTAAATGCTTTAACATATTTAATAAGCAAATTTATTTGCCATTTATTTTGGAATATCATATCATATCACATCAAATTATTTAGTTTTAAAAAATGTGCAAGAGAAAAAGAAATCGAGTTGGATTAATAATCTGTAAATATAGGCAGAACTAGGCAATAACAATGAATAAATGCAATGTATTTTGTTGCTTTGATACTTTTGGAACGATTTATCAAGTTAAAATCAAAAGCATAAAAATAAAGAAAAAATGATATTTTTATGTATTAATATATTTAAAAAGCTTATGAAATTACTGGACGTTAAGAAACCATCAAATGTTTTTTTGAATCTGAAGAATGAATGCATACTGTTATACTAAGGAATTGTACTAAACAATTCACTGCTTTGAAAAAGACACATTGTGTTTCTTAACTCACTTTTAAGAATAATTGACAGGACAAACATGTTAGGATAAAAACTATGATCTGAAATCTTTGTAATCCATGCCAATGTGATATTTCACTAACTTGAATTGAGTTGAATAGACATAACATTTAACTTGATTAAATTTAGGTTAACAAATTACAATGCTCAATAATAAAAATCTGTTTTATTAAAGATTGTTGATATGTATTAACGTTTTATTCTATACCACACAAGACAAAACTTGCACACTCGAGCAGCTTGATGAAACTTTTATTGTGTCCAAACACATAATTTCATCGTTCAACCTGTAAGGGGATTGTTACATTGACTTTGACTAACGTCATTTTAATCTAAGTATTAGAAGGCAAAATTACTATTATTTAATTTTCACATGGTTGCAGCATGCAGCCTAAACTCTTAAAAAAGGTGCTAAATAAATTCCTCACAGCGATGCCATAGGATAGCCATTTTTAGTTTCACAAAGAACCATTCAGTCAAAGGTTCTTTAAAGAAACGTCTCTTTCTTACTTTTTTTATTCCGAAGAACCTATTTCACCACAATGAACATTTTGTGAAACAGAAAGATGTTTAAGGTTCTTTGTGGAAGCACCCTTTTTTAAGAGTGTAAAGTGTATATGCTGGAACAATCTGTTTGATCATCTTAGAAGACTTCAGATACCCATCACCCACTATCAGGTTACAAAGTATATCACCCACTCCTGAAAACATAAGTTTCCATTTACGAGACACTAACAAAAAACTGGGCTTCTGGGTATGATAAAAAAGAGAATTTCTGTATCTAATCTTCAAGGGTCATTCAATGTTCACCAATCTTCCAAGATTGATAACTATATCTAACTCTGCATCAAAACAGAAATTCAACACACAGAAGCATACATTTAATCAACATAATTTTATCATTATTATATTCAATTATGCCACAATAACAGCTAGGCTGTTCAAAGACGAAACTTGTAAATATACATTTCAACATTTCATTTTCCAGCAAATCCAGCTACTGACTTCAAGTACCAAAATGGTGGATTGATTAAAACGTAACATTAATCATTATAATAATCGTTGCAAGACCCCCAAAAGTCCCTTTACTGTTCATTTTAAATTTTGATTTTAAATGAGAACATGATGATAGAAAGAAACTCATAGTATTATCCAGCCATTAATATACTCTGAAGCATGTTTCAAAGTCTTCAAATGTGAGTACTAAAATCACTACCCTACTATATCTTTTTTGTATTCTTGCATTTATTGCCATGTACTGGCGCTGCAGATATTGTCAACCTATAACAAGCCTAGAGGACAAACAGATTTTTTTTAAAAAAATCACTTGTTCCAAAATTACATCATTAAATTGTGATGGGGCTCAGATTGTCTCTGCAAAGAATTTACTGATTTTATTTGCGGTCACTCCACTCTCTCAGGATGACCTCTGCTGCTTTAAGTGTTGAGTCCTCCTATTAAAGGCAACAGATGAAATAGTCGACATTAAATGAAACTATATGCTCTTCACCAAGGTGTTTAGAACTACATATCACAATAACAATCTATTTTCTTTGTCAAGTTATCATGCATCATTCACTTGCATAAACCTGCATCACTGATGTCAAAGTAAATGTTGTAACATTGAATTGTTTAAGTTATTGAATTTTATTATTAATATAATCGACAGACACATTAATTATGCAATTATATTTATTAAATGTGCATGTCATATAATTTATTTCACGATATGCTTCATGTTTGTTTTAGCATGAGATTAGCATATGTAAGTATTAGTTCAGGAACTAGTGCATGACTGTTTGTGCCGAAATGGTCAAAATACCTTTACAAAGCAGAATCTGATGTATTTCTGGAAGTTTTCTCTGTGTTCTGGGCTATAGAATGCAGACACTGGGATAGTGGCCAGTCCCTATGCAGTATATATAATTTCAAGGTAGTTTTACTCATAGACCCCACCACAAGAAAAAACATCAATCCAACATTAATACCCATATCTTTACTTGCCTTTTCTTTTATGAGCCATTTAACAAATCTGGAGTCATAGGGTTCATCTTTAGTACTGGGGTCAGTGAGGTCGACCTCTTAAAAAACATTTAAAAGCATAAGGTATTGTACAGCTTTGTTATACTGCAAAAATTATAGAAAGAAGCACACATTGCTTTATAGTTAGACATCCTTCCATGCATAAAACGTACTCCTAATCACTGTATTTTTTCACCTTTGTCCTATTAGTTTAAAATTCTGTATGAGTTTCATACCAATCATTTCCATTTTAAATACTTGGTATTACAGCTTTTCTGGAACTTACCAAGATTTGAGATATCTGCTATCATGAAGTATCCTCCCTGAGGTATAATAGGGTTCAGACCGATGCTCCTCAGACAGTCTGCCAACCTGAGACGCTTTTCATTAAGATGGGCAGGTAGCTGCTGAAAGTAGCTTTCCTCTGTTCCAAATACATCATATTCCCTCTGAAAACCAACTGCTACAGCCTCCTTCAGAACAACAGTAGACAATGTCACACCAGTGAGAAAATGAAATATGCTTCACTCCCATTACACAGATTTTGTGTTCTACCTGAGCAGCTGTGGCACAGTGATACACAGAATTCTGATGGACGATTTTTAGATGCTTCAGGATGAGGTCTGATCCAATTGCCCATCCCACCTACAATAAAATGTTGTGGTTATTTAATGCCCAAATTAAACGTGATCTAAAACAAACTATTGGATTCCTAAACTATTGATAATCAAAATGAGTCTGACCCTTGTAAAAGATGACATACAGAACGCTGAACCAGGGAGGGAGTTGGCTGATTTTATTTTTGCCCTGATTTTGGGGCAAAATCTGCAGAATAATGAGGTAGAGCAGTGGTTCTCAAAAGTTTTCATGTATATCTCCCTTTGTGAGTTTATTGCTTTGCAGCCCACCAAATAAAAACGTATAATCTTCAACTTTAAGAATTATAATTAAACCAAAATCATCTGATGTTTGACTACATAAAATGTATGATATATTTGTATATTCCATATAATGCCACAAAATCTGTGGCCCCCCTTGATCCATCTTGGAGTCCCCAGTTTGAGAACCACTGAGGTAGGAATTACATTTCCTGAACACCTACTAATTGATAGTTAAAAGAAAATAAGTTTTCCAAATCCAAAGAAAATGTTTGACAGCTCACCTTCCAACCAGTGGCACTGAAAGTCTTGCCAGCACTTCCAATAGTGACAGTGCGTTCCCACATACCTGGAAGGCTGGCTGCCAAAAAACACCATGTTACATTTAAAGAAACTATTTGTTGGCATGCATATTACCATCTTATCATCTTACCGATTTTCACATGTTTAGTTCCATCATATGTTAGCCACTCGTAGACCTCATCACTAATGCAAACAACATCGTGTTTTATGCACAAGTCAGCAATCATCTGTAGTTCCTCCCGCAGATACACCTGCAAGAAACCCCAGTTGAGCAGGAGTTAGTTCAAGCTTAACACATATAGTATTAGAAATTTCAGTCTGTTGAAATAGGACCACTATAATTAATTTTGCAGCCCCTTCTAAGTATTACTCATATTCGGTATCAAATGTAAATTTAGATTTTATTTAATATAAAAAAATTATCAATGACAACTATTTTCATGTTTTTTCAAAGAAAAGTGTGGATTCTTTTTATTTGTAGGAGGGTACAACCAAATTTGTCCCCATCTTTTTTTATGATGATCTCACCTTGCCAAGTGGGTTATTAGGAGTGTTTATGACAATGGCTTTGGTACGAGGAGTAAATTTACTCTTTAACTCTTCAGGAGACAATTCCCACTCGGCACTGGACGTAGCTTGACCACTGCCTTCTCTCTCTCTCTAAATAATACACAGTAAGTATTATTTTAAATAAACATTCTGATCTCGGCTCAAATAAATCTACTCAAATAATACTTACTGGTTTGAGAGGCACATAGACAGCCGTTCCTCCTGCCATCTTTACCATTGGTTGATAACAGTCAAAGAAAGGCTCCACAATAATAACCTGTTTAGGAAAATGAGAGGCACTCAACAGTGAAGCAGGGCTCTGACTGTACAATGGATAAACATGGCAGACTTAATGTGTAAATCCTGTATTCTTGGTGCCTTAATAACTTACCTCATCACCTTCATCAATAAGAGCCTGAAACGTGCAGTAAAGAGCTTGATATGCTCCTACTGTGACCAGGACATCCTCCATTGGATCTATTTCTTGGCCAACAATTCTACTGAAGAACTTGGCCAGGATCTTCACAAGAGCAGGATGGCCCTGTTTGTCAGCCATATCATAAGATTGGCTATTACATTATGCATTCAGACAATCATCTAGTAAGTGTGTTTTACAACATATCTGGCAATTACTCAATGTCGGAGATATAACAGTACAACACAAAGTAGAACCTGTACTTTAAAAGTCTTACAAAACCACGTGTGTACTGGTGCATGTGGACCCCTCCATTCACCGCTTTGCAAAAGGCCTCTTGAATAAAACTAGGTGGGGAGAAATCAGGAAATCCCTGTCCCAAGTTAACTGGCTTATAGTGAGCAGCCAGCTGAGTAAATTCCACCCTAAAATTATACAGAGTTTTTAATATCAAAATGATTTAAAGTTAATTTACTTAAAAGAACAGTTCACCCAAAATGAAAGTTGTTCCAAATGTGTATACATTTCTTTGTTCTGATGAACACAGAGAAAGATATTCGGAAGAATGCTTGTAACCAAACAGTTGACTATCATTGTAATTTCTCTTACTATGGTAGACAATGGTGGCCAAGAACTGTTTCATTACAAGCATTTTTCAAAATATCTTTCTCTGTGTTAATCGGAACAAATTAATCTTGTTTACATATTTGAAACAACTTGAGGGTGAGAAAATGATGACAAAATTATTATTTTAAGGTGAACTGTTCTTTTAAGTTAATTAACTTCAAATCATTTTGATATTAAAACGTTGATTTTGTGAAAAAAACAATCTATGTTAACAAATATACCATATCTGTGCTTTAACTAACTATGTACTACAATGAAGATAAATCTTTACTATGCTGATTTATATTATAAATATAAATAATATATTAAATTAATTATATATGAATTATTTTTGACATGACATCCTACTTACCATATATTTTTGTCAATGCCTTCAATCCTCCTTGCGTGCAGCTTGCGAGACATTATTATCTACATATAAACAAAGCGCATATTAGTAAATACGACGCCACAAGAACACAAAACCACGAGAGCAAAAATATCAGATGAACCGAGTGTGAATTGAAACATACCTTAGGATGAAAACGCGCAGTTAACAATCTGATTGAAACTGAAGCTCCATTAACTGCCTGTCTCCTCCACATACCAGTTTGTCGAAAGCGCCTTTAGACCAGTTATAAACCAGTCATTCTGTCAAAGCCGTAAATCAGCAACACATTCAGTCAACGATTAGACTTACAACACATCTCTTGCTTTTGGACTCTGTCATCCTTTACATGCCCTGCTGTCAATAATTCAGAGACATGACATTCTTGTTTATAAGATTTGGATAGTCAAAAAGGCAAGCAAGTAACGTTATTGGAATCGTTAAAAGTCATTTTCATGCCGCACCGTAAAACGATTTAAACATGACACTATACATGCACAACACATTTTACTTTTGCACAATACCTTTTACACTTTTCCTACTTTAAATGACATCTTCCCGAACCGGTGACCTGAGCGCCTCCTCCATACGAGACTTTAATTTTGTAGGACTATTTCCGGTGTGGGAGGAGTCAGCAGCCGCTCGCTTCCATGCCGCTACATGACCACTGAAGATGTTTGTTTTGTATAATTTCGTGAATTTGTTAATAAATGTTTCAATAATAATTTTAAGCTGGAAAGGCCAATAGTAATAAACACCAATTATTGATACAAAAACGCATTTAATAAAGCCGAAATTTATTCACAATGAAATATTATACGATTATTTGCAAATCTCCTGTTGTGGGAGTCTCTTTATGCCACATACATCACATTGAAATCTATCACAAGCAAAGTATTGACAATTTCACGAGAATTTGCATATACTAGTTCCATGTTTTTGCACATATACATTCTGTTTATAAGGAAGCCTTCTTTAGATCTGCAGGTAACACACGACCCTTCTTCCTTGCCCTCTGTTTGTGCTTATCAACCTTGGCTTGTCTGCGTTTCTTAATATTCTTTCGCCTCTTGTCTTGTCTCCTTTGCATCTTTTCCACCACTTGCAGACTCCTCTCTGCCCATTTCTTCTTCTTCTGAGTTTTAATTTTCTCCTTCCTCTTCAGTGATGCTCGCAACATGTCCTCATTGTCTTTAATCTTCATACCCTCCGCTTTGTAGAGAACATTGGTCCACCTCATCTTCTCTTCCTCTTTTTTCGCTTTAGCCTCATCAGTTTCTCGAAGCTTCTCTAGGTGAGCATTTCTTGCCTCAACACGCGTTAAAAGCTGCTTGTAGTTTTTCCCGGTCAGCGGAGTCAGAGTTCCTTTCACTTTTCTTTTCTTTTTCTTCTCCATTAGCTTTGTTTGTTTGTCCACATATTCTTCCCCAACCTCCACCTTGTTGAAAACTATGCAGCTCTGTTCGTTTTTGGAAGGTTTGGTTGGGGAAGAGTCGGCCTTGGGCTCCATCGTTTCAGTTTTCTTGTCCTCCTCTCCTGCCTGCAAAGCTACACTCTCTGCTAACTTCTTCATCCTGAACTCTTTCTTTTTTCTTTTCTGACGCTCCCTTTCTTGCTTCCGTTTTTCCCGTTTTTTCTTTACCTCTTCTGAGGTTGGATCTTTAGGGGCACCCTGAAAAATAATCAGACATAAAATTCATATCATATACATTATTTTCCTAAAGTCAATTTATAAAAGTTTGTAAACCTTTTTAATTCACAATTTGTAGTATATTTTTTCTTAAAACTCGCTATTTTTGTGCTACTTGCTTGTAAAATGAGATACAACAAACTCGTGGCATGCCGCATTTTCAGTCTTGCAGTAAACTGAAGCATGTACCTGTCCACGAGACTCCTCAATCTTCTGATGAAGCCTCTGGCGTAGAATATCTATAGCATTATATTCCTGTGATGATCCACCTAACAGGGATGAATCAGATAAAGTGCATTAACATTTAGCACGAAAATAGATTTCTGGATGAATGTATATTCTCTCTTAACAAACTGCTTTTCACCCTCAGGTTTCTTTTGTGTTTCGGGGGTGCCATTCTGGAGTGGTTTTCTCTGTGTTGGAGGTGCCGCAGGTACAGTCTTTACAACTGGTTTCTTCTGATTTGCCTTAATTTGATCTCCTTTTGTTGGGTTTTGCTTGTTCTTCTTTTTCTTCGGAGGAGCACCATCATTTGTCTGTTTGCCTTGGAATGGAACTAAAAAAAGGGATTTCATATAATTGTAATGTTTTTTCCCGTGTTTCCATATAAAATAAAAAAAATACAATCTAAATGACATACACAACATTTGGCTTGAGTAAAAAGCAACGGTATTCCTGCTTCAGGTGTCTCATGAACTAATGTAAAATCTATTCAAATGATTGTCAAATTAAAATAATCCAGAATTTTACCATAGGGTCTTTTCTTTGGCTCCTGATTTTTGGATACACATACTTTACGTGTCAACTTCTCCAAGTAATCGTACTTTGCAGCGAGACTGGCCATATTTTCTATTAAAAACAAATACACACAGTAGATACAGATGAGTAACGCGGCACAAAAACCTATGGACATATTAGAAAGAAAGATATTAACTTTATATCTGTTAAATCGCTAATCACAATCATAAATAACATTATAACAAATACGTTTTTAGTATTCATTTGACCCGTGAAGAATTTTTACCTCAGGCTCAAAGAAATCAAATGAAGTTTCACCGCCCCAATCCACCGATCAGTTGAAGAATAAAGACTATGGAAAAATATAAAACATCACTCTATTCCAGAACACTTAAATATAGAAAAACACCCTAAATAATGGTGTTAGATACGCAACATGTTAAGAACATTTTTTCCACGTGCATGTCAATTTGCGCTTGCGCAGGAGCCATGAGGGTTCAGTATACCCGGAAATAGTTACAGTGAAAACATTCCCCTGAAAGCATAAGGCTTGTTATGTAGTCGACCTGAAAGCCACTGTTTGTGACTGAATTTTCAGCAACTATGAGCAGTTTAAGATTAATGCTGAATACATGTAGGGTCATTCGAGGAAGCGTGAGTTCATTTTGTTTTTGCACATGTATGCTAATAGATTAAATGCTTATGTTTAATTTACAAGAAAGATTTTATAAAGGTGCCCTTCTTCATGCGATTGTTTCGAACGTTTTAAAACCCGTTTATTTATTATATAAATAGTTATTGTTTTCTTTTACCAGATTAACTGTAAATATTTTTTCTTTTCTCAGACTTTGATATCGCCCCGAAGGTCTCTGTTCGTTACACGACCGGGTTTAACTAAACGTGAGAATGGTAAGACTGGGTTTTGCATTATATTTGCTATATTCCTACTTACAGAATTAGAGAACAGAAAGGTTTATTTCTGCAGGACAGTTGGACATCAAGTTTCCACGTCTCTATGTAGGATCTAATTGGGCTTGTTATTTTTCGTAGGTAAAGTAGCCTGGTTTAGTCGACAGTCAAGTTCAACTGCTGCTGCTCGAGCAGAGAAAGACGACACCCTTCTGAAGTGGTTTCTCTTGTTGATACCCGCCACTACCTTTTGTCTGGGAACATGGCAGGTACAGGAACCAGCAAGGTGTTTTTTGAAATTGAAAGCATAACATAAACAACAACCTTTTTTAAAAACCTTCCTTTGGGCTTCATAGTTGAAACGCAGAAAGTGGAAGATGGAGCTGATCCATGACCTTCAGAGACTAACAACCTCAGAGCCCATCGCACTTCCTTCAGAGTAAGTCATCAGTGTGTCATACATCATAATATTGTATCAACATTATAGGTTGTTATATTGTTAAAACATGGTAATGTCATGTGTGATGCAGTCCCATGGATATTAAGGGGCTAGAGTACAGGCGAGTGAAGGTGCATGGGCGTTTTGATCACTCAAAGGAGCTGTACGTCTTGCCCCGCTCACCCGTTGATCCTGACAGAGAGGCCCGGGAGGCAGGCAGGATTTCCTCCAGTGGAGAGAGTGGAGCTAACGTTATTACACCATTCTACTGTACTGATTTTGGGTACATGCAAACACACAACTTGATGTCTTTTTAATCCCATAGGTTTACTGTGTTCTTATAACATTTTGCATTTGTTTTGTTTGTGTTTTATCACAAAGGATCACTATCTTAGTTAACCGAGGTTATGTCCCAAAAAATAAGATCAAACCAGAAACCAGGATGAAGGGACAGGTAATATTGTCTCCTACTACAGACATTCCAAGCATTTCTAAAAGAGATCGTTCACCTTCAAAGTTCTGTTATCATTTAAACACTCATGTTGTTCATAGACTATTCATTAAAGGCCCGACATCACCATCACTCAATGTCATCATGAAATACATAATTCAGCACGTACTAAACATGTGTAGTTTGTGTTTTTGTTCCTCCTACATTAAATTAGCTTTATTTGGGGGGTTATTTCTTCCTAAAAGGTTACTGAGGAGGTGGACGTTGTTGGCATAGTCCGTTTAACTGAGCAGAGAAAACCATTTGTCCCTCAAAATAACATGGAGGCAAATAGGTGGCACTATCGTGACCTTGAGGCCATGGCAAAGGCCACTGGTGCTGAGGAGATCCTCATTGATGCTGTACTTGGTAATAGCTGCTCATACTGATTTTGTGTTTAATACATTGTGTTTCCCAGTAACACATTTTTGTTTTGTTCAGAGAGCACAATACCTGGTGGTCCAATAGGGGGACAGACAAGAGTTACCTTGAGAAATGAACACATGCAATATGTCATCACATGGTAATTACATTAATCACAATTCAGTTTTTCTTGCCTTTAAATTAAAGTTTGTTTACAGTTCACTTAAAATTGCTTTTTCTTTCTAGGTTTGGTCTGTGTGCTGCTACCTCCTACATGTGGTATGCAAAGTTTATCAAGCGTATTGCTTTATAAGGTTTTTTTTAGCATGGTGTCTTATGTCCTTATATTTATGCAGTATGAAATAGTTCAACACCACCTTGTTTGTAAAGACTTGGATTGAGACCGTTGTGTAATAAAGATATGAATACTTGTCACTATAAGCAGTTTTTTGCATTGTATATATATATACACGCATCCATTTTCATCAATCTAATTGCAGACAACAGAAGTACTAATATACGCCCAATTTGAGTTCACACTTGATCTCTAAAAGATGTGGAATAGATAATTTGACGTTTTTTGCTTGGGTATAATAATAAACCCTGCAGAACTTGAAGTGCATGCCCTCATTCACCTAATAACACATCGCTATTGTCTTGTGTGGTTACACTCTTGCAGCAAGTATCATGTGAATTTCACCATTTAGGTTGTTAAATTTGCATTTACAATTTTGTCCCCTTGATCTAAATTCAAGTCTATGCCACCGCTTCCTATCAGACTTGCATAACAGATTTGGCCACACAAAACCTAATGAAACTAATACATTGAAAGTGTATAAAAACATCTAAAACTGGCTTTTTTACTGAATATTTGATATCTGAAAAGTTAAATGTCTGCATTAAGCTGATAGCAGATCCACTTCAATCGATCTATAAATAACAACTGCAAATAGTTTATAACACTTTACAATATAATACAATAAGAGATATGGAAAAAACCCAACTACAGAAAGTGTGTGTATATTTTTATTCAAACAAGCCTGTAGGAACTTAACCCAATTTAGTAGCCAACTCCTTGGCTTTCGCTTTCTCAAGTTTAGCAATGCGAGCAGTGGACTTGGGACCCAGGATGTTACCTCCCCAATGACGACGGATCTGAGGGAAGAATTTAATCAAATAGGGTTAAATTTTGCAAGTAAACAACTAACCCAGCTTTATTTACACAACATTTAATTACTAATATAAACTACAGCCCTAGCCATGCATTCAGTATAGAATGTTACTGCACAACTTTGGCTCAAACTGACCTCCTCATATCTGTCATTGTAGTTGGTCTTGATGGCCTCCACCAGTTTAGCAAGAGCTGCTTTGTCTTCTCTGAAGACAGGAGAAACACAAATGTTAGCCATAAAGCCTTAACGGTCACAATTATTAAATAAATATAACTGCAAATCTGTTTGCTCAGGGTTAAAAAGCTCATTGAAACAACATGGTTTGTTCAGTTGAAGAAATTCAGGCATCATAGCTAAAAGATGTGCAGCACAGGAACGTGGTTGATAGAACTGATAGAAAGCGTTACTCACGGGTTGGTCTGTGTGAAGGCAACGGAAGTGCAGGTCTTTCTGTGGACCAGTCTGCCTAGTCTGGCCTTTCCCTTGACAATGCAGTATGGGACACCCATCTTACGGCACAGAGCAGGCAAGAACACCACCAGCTACAGAAGCACATACAATCACATGCACAATGTCAATTTAACATTTATCTCCACAACCAGTTCTGAACAGTCCACAAGAACACAACTCCCTTTAAAATAGTATACCATTTGTTTTCATTGGTTGTTGCTCAGGGTTAAAAAGCTCGTGTTTTTGATCTTCAGCATTAATTCAGGTGAAGAAATTCAAAGCATCATTGCAGACAACCACATGATTTTTAAAAGAATGTGTGATGACACCTATTGCAAACATCCATATGGAGTAGGAATTATTTAGACCAACTCACCTCAATGGGATCCACATCATGGGCAATAACAACCAGCTGTGCCTTCTTGCTCTCCACAAGTGTGGTCACGGTGTTGACACCTGACAAAGAGAAAAGGTTTAACTCCAAATATACCACAGTATACAAACAAAAGCATTGACTTGCCAAGAATGGTGCATTTACAGAAATTTAGAAAACCACGAAACGTTAGAGGGTAAGACCTATGAATAAACCACAGTATCGAAAATAAAATTAACCTGCACGGAGGACTGGTGGCCTCTTGGTGGGGGTGTCTCCCTTTCCAGCAGCCTTCTGTTCAGCACGAGCCAGCAGTCGCCGTTTCTTCTCCTGCTTGGTCTCGGGTCTGTACTTGTGAGCCAGCTTTAAGAGCTGGGTAGCTGAAGAATAAAACAATTCATGTACAAATCAATAAGTAACGACATGTTACAAATATGGCCTTTGTGTTCTCAAATGAGCAACAAGTGCATCAGTGATCTTGGTGGGTGTCAGCATGACTACTAAGATAGCAAATATTCTTGACATCATCTGCACTAAAATTGAATGTTGACAGGATCATGTAGCACCAACAGCCAATGTTAAACTATTCTTGCCACGTACCAGTCTGACGGTCCAGAGCCTGAGAGAATTGGTGAATTGCAGGGGGAACCTTCAGACGCTTGTACAGGATGGCCCGCTGGCGCTGCAGACGAACATAGCGAGGCCATTTCACGAATCGGGTCAGATCCCTCTTCGGCTGGATGTCCTGACCTATAGGAGACAAATACGGTTCATGCCTTCCATCAGTAATGAATTGCATTGTAGAAAACTCACCAAATTGTTTTCAAAAAGTGCATCAGCGATCTTGGTGAAAGATTGTCTACATCGTTGTTAAGTTAGCAAATATTCATAACATCATCTGCACACATCCTACATGCCTAATATAACTACTTGAAGTCAATTTTCTACTCACCAATGCCAAAGTTCTTGGGCCTTTTCTCAAAAAGGGGGTTCGCAACTTTCTTGGCCTCATGTTTCTTGGCTACCGAAGGGGCTGGTGCCACCTTCTTCCCCTTAGCCTTTTTTCCTTTAGGCTGTGGAGAGATACACAATAATTCATACAACGAGTCTATAATCCACACACACAAGTTAAAAACAGTACCAACAGCTCTTGCTCAGGATTTAAAAGATTTGTTCTACACAAGGTTTCAGGTGAAGAAATTCAATACATCACCGCAAGAGCCAAAATAAATGATCAACATACAGCGTTTGCTGTGCACACGCCGTAGCAACTCATCCAAATTAGCATCTCACACACATATGCCTCACGTCAAGTTATTTCCAATAAACACGTTAAGGGCATTAGCCTATTTTAAGCAACAACAACAAAAACTGTTGTTCATGTGCACAATATAGCAGTAAATGCCAGAAAGACCGATTTGTTCAATGTCCGGCCTAACGAGCAGCACCGTTAACAAGTTAGCATTCGCATTTACTGCCCGTCGTACAGCTTACGTTACAACAAAAAACAAACATGTATAAAAGTTGAAAAGTATCCGCTAACACGTACTTAAAAATCCAACCGAGGGCGTTTTATGTCCAGCTATGCCCCGTATCGTTGTGGCATTTGTGACAGTAAGCCGACACTACATGGATGAAAGAAACTCCCAATTCTTGATTAAAATATATTTTAAATGATCATAATTTTCGTTCAAATGACAGGCGCAGACACTTTATTTTACATAGTCGATGTTTTCTAGAGTATAAGCAACACTACTAAAAGGATGCTTGAGGATTTTAAAAGTGTGAAGGCTTCCCAGCCAAAACCATCGGACACTCACCATGTTGGATCAGACAGAAAGGAAGAAGAAGGGGATTGTGGGTAATTTAACCACGGGGACACTTTGGTGTGACGCTATCTGTACGCGACGGATAACGAAAGCGCGACGCCCGTGTTTTTTTGAAGAGTAGAAGATGCTACCTACAGTTGTGAGTAGTAATTCATGTTTTATATACTTTGTTAAGTTGCAATAAATACATTTTGTGGATATTTGGTCGCTACGTTAACATAAACAAAAGCAGGTGGCCATGATAATGTTAGGTTGTTGACGAAGATAGTGGAACGCAAGGATAATTGTTTAAAATGCATACGTAACCATATGCATTTTTTTTATTTTCTCTATAATTCAAATAATAATGCCTCGTTTCCTTACCTTTAGCACTGAGTCAAGTGTGATTGATAAAACCTGAGATGGCCACACAAAGAGTCCTGCCGCAAAGCAAAGAGACCCTTCTGCAGAACTACAACAAGAGACTGAAAGATGACATCAGATCAATTCTCGACAATTTTACGGAAATAATAAAAACTGCAAAGGTAGTATGCATTTAACTATGTGATGTCCATAATGATAGCAAATAAAAGCTAAATAATTATTCTTGTTGTTTCTAACTTGTTAAGGTGGAAGATGAGACCCAGGTCTCCAGGGCAACACAAGCGGAGCAGGACCACTATGAAATGCATGTGCGAGCTGCAAACATTGTAAGATGACAGTGCCACATAAGACTTTCTCAATATAGCAGTATGTTTAAATAGTAATAAAATCTATCAGTAAGTATCCTTTTAACGTGTTTCTGCATTAGGTACGTGCTGGAGAGTCTCTTATGAAGCTTGTCTCAGACCTGAAGCAGTTTCTCATCCTAAATGACTTCCCGTCTGTCAATGATGCAATAAGTCACCGCAACCAGCAGCTCCGTGCGCTGCAGGAAGAGTGCGACAAGAAGCTTATCTCCCTGCGGGATGAGATCGCCATTGACCTGTATGAGCTCGAGGAAGAGTATTACTCCTCCAGGTACAAATAGATCAGTGATCCCACAAACATATATAGTTACCTCGGCCTACCCTTGCTTGCACAATGTTATGAAAGTGCACAATGATACAAATGTCATAAGATCGTAAGAACATACACACAGGGTAAATATTAAGCCATTAATGTGTACGCGTATTTTAACCATTTATTGAAAATGTTTTTAGGATCCATCCAGTGATTGGTCATTTTACTATAAAGTCATATTCAGTCAACATGTCTATACTATAGTGCCTTGTTCATATACATAAGCCTATAACTAAACAAAGAGTTTATATTATCTGTCAATTCATTTATGTAAGACACACATTGCGTCTCTGGATTTTATTTGACTTGTCATGTTCATGATAACAAGGTAGACATGCAATATTAATTGTGTGGCGAAAAAGTCAAAATACATATTGCAGTTGCACCAAAGAAAACATTATTATCACTTTTAGGCGGATGATTTTGCACAAGAAACTATTTTTCCCAAGTGCCTTACTTATTTACTGTGATCTTGGGCTTGCATTTACTCTGTGGCAAGTTTTGTGGCAAGGTGTTTTTTACTGGTTTGGAGATTAGTTTAAAATTTGTCTGGAGCAGTTTTCCCATTCTGAGATACTGGATAAAAATATGTTGTCTTTAAAGCACGGAAATGTAACAGATAATCGTCATATTGGAATAATTTACTAATTGATAGGTTGCAATATTTAAAGCACTTTAGAATTTGTTAAAAAGCAAAAAAGCATGTGGAGTGCTACATTCTGTGTACTTATTGGAAAAAAACTTAAATATTAGACTACTGAGAGCCAGTTTTTTTTTTAATCAAGGGCAGAATCAAACTGTTTTAACATTTCACTATATGATTCAAATAAATGTCAAGATTTTTGTTTGTCTTTGTTAAACTAATTGTAGTTTGTCTAAACTGGCAAAATATCTGTTTTTTTGTGGTGACTTATTAAAATATCTTAAAACATCTTGGTCACATTAGTGTTTGTTTAAACTGTATCAGAGTATTTGTAAGGTTTTGTCCTAAACAGACCATCTGGTCATTTCAAATTTCTTAAATAAACCTGAGATAAAAGAGTCTCCATAATTATTTTGTAGTCTACAAAACATTTTCTGCCTCAGTTTCCCGTCCCGTGTGCGTTATTAAAATTCTCTGCTGCTTACAGCATTTCTAATAGACTTAACACACACCTTTTCAATGCACAGAGAAACAGCAAAGTGAATTATGTAATGTCTTAAAACTCATGTGACCACAACAAACAATCATTATGTAGCAGCCCTGACAAATATTTTCTACTGCTTCCTTTCCCTGTTTGTGCTTTCTTTTTTAGCACCTTCTTATATTCCATGAGCTTGTTTGTGTATATCTTTATTACGGATTAACTGTTTAACGTTACTCTTATGTTTCCAAATCCTTTAATGATTGTGTTTTAAGGCAGACAAAATAAATGTTAGTTTATGTGAATGTGCGTAACATCTGTGTATAACGTTTCTAGCTGTGGACAGTGGGATGGTGTTGAGTTGCCACTTTGTGAAGCCTTTCATCGGCAGGACAGTTGGGGGTCCTCCTCAACAACCTCTGACCCCTTACGTGCCAACACAGAGGATTCAGACCGCTTGGGTACCCAGGAGTCCATGCAACGTCATCTCAACGGCCATGGCACCAACACTAGCGAGCAGTCATAGGAGACCAGCAGTTTCGTTAATGGACCAATTCGATCACACATTTAAGCAACTAATAAGACTCATATTAAACTTCCAGCTCCAGATGGCAAAATTCAATGTGTTAAGTGTCATGAATAAATCTAAAGACATTTCTTTAAATATTTCAGAAGAGACATTGGTATTATGAAGTGGTGGTCTTTTTCTTGCTATTAGCATTGTTGATTTATTCAGATTAATGCAACTGATTTGAGTCATGTTACAGATATAGTATACTGAGCCAGCTTCTCATTTTCAGCATTGCACTGCAAAAAAAGACTGACTGTAATGCAATACAGTGTTATAAGCTTAAAGGATTGAACATGTTGACATTTCATAGTTAAATAAACAAAAACATTACGCGGTTACACTGAAGTTCACTGTGTGTACATTGTACTGGTTTGCAGTGTTTGTAAACTGTGTTATGTTTTAATGGTTTATTTTTATTTACTGAAGTGCAACCTCTAGACTACCTTACCAGTTTGTTACAGAGACCTCAAAGTCAAAACATTGAAGGTATGGTAATGTATTTTGTTGATGTTATAGTAACTGAATTTGTAATATTCCTTATGTTATTTCATTAGAAATTAGTTTTTTGCTGTACAATAAAAATAACTTTGTAAAGCTGAAGTTTCTTTAATATGCAGTGATAAGCCATAATTTGGTCAAAAACAAAAATATAATAAAAATATTGTACAATCAATGTATGATTATAGAACTGATCACAAACTTTTAAATTGTTATTTAACTAGCATAAAAATGACCAATATATGACCATTGTTTTGAAAGAAAGTTTTATTGCAAAACCTTTTTTGTTTGTAAGCTGCAGACAATTTTCAATACACTAAAAAATATTTACACATTTCTTTCAGGCAATGAAAAAAGGACCAGATTAACTGACTGTGTCTTCACTAAAAGCTGGAACATTAGTACCGGCGGTTCATCTTTTTGAATTTCTCATAGTGGTAGTCATCTGTTGCCTTCTCATTATTTGGTCTCTTGCGATAATTGGGCGGTGATGCTGGGGAATAAAAAAATAAACATTTTGAAAATTGAATAAAAACATTCATTAAGTTTCAATGTTATCTTATATGGTGAAAGCGGAGTTAGCCATTGAACCTGCAGGTGTTTTTATTTTTGCCTTACCCTCAGGAGCTGGCTTCTCAGTGTCTCCTACACGCAGAGGCCTGGCTTTGGGCTCTTCTTTGTGGCGTCTCTGGGGTGCATTTACATCCTCGCGATAGACTGAGAAGTTGAAAATGTGCCTTTGAATTTCAAACTATTAAGTGCAGGATATTTTCTTCTGATTTAGATGAACACTTACATCGATTGTGCTGGACGTAATTTACAGCGATGTTAGTGGGAACAAAGGAGGTCCCGTTGTCTTTCTTCTTATTCCTTTGCTCAGCAAGCAGCTTTGCTTTGGCTTCCTCCGTACTGATGATGTTCTTTATCTTTGCACTAACAATTATATGGAAAAACAAGTTTTTGACTGAGGGCATTGACCTTCCATAGAGAAAAATATCTTGTGTTAAAATAGGAGGAAAAACTTCTTTGAGCCTTGACTTACTCGATCCCCAGATCCACCTCAGGAATTCCACTCAGCATCTGATTAGACAACATCTCTTCTGTCTTTTTAGCAGAATTGACACGAATGCTCTCAGGAAGCTCGTAGAGAAGGTCCTCGGGATTCTTCACTTTAACTTTCTGCTCCTCTGCCTCCACCATGCCTTTCTTTTTCTTTAATTCGGTCTCAATGTACTTCATCCTGAATACAATCACATGCAGGGAACATAGGGATATAACAAGTGTTCAAGATGTGCACATATTTCTGAATGTACACAAGGGCACCTACATGTCTGCATCTTCGTCTCGTCTGTTAGTCTCAGCAGAAAAAGAGGTGCCAAGATTCAGGTCGTTTTCATCAGTTGTCCTGTAGTTGGGAGAACGTTTAGATAATAAGTTTACTTTAAAATATTGTATATTTATGTAAATATTGTTCTAAACTTCAAACTGAAACGCTACAAAATGACATGCATTCATAACAAGAGACTCAAATCCCAATGCATACCACATACATGTCTCGGTTTCTGTCCTTAACTTTCTTCATGTCCACAACACCTCCGGTCTTCAGTTTAAATGGGTCATCCTAATACACAAAATATTACAAAATTTAGCACATCTATTAACTATAACATTAAAAGATAGATAGCCCCCAATATGGACAAAATAATTTATTCAAAATGATACCTCAAGCTCAGCCTCCAAAGGAAGCTTCTCTCCAACAAGTAAAGTTGCAATGCTAAAAAGGGGAACATAAATGAATATTTTATTCTGGTGACATTTCTTTATATGCAGCAAAAGTTTAAGTAAATAGCACAGTAGACAAAAACAAGTGCCAACCTCACTCCATGCTGTCTCGTTCGTAGACTTTGAAGCTCCTTGGCTTCATCCAATTTGGACCTAGGCAAACATATATTGCTTCTGTATTAATCAGACACATTTTTTTGTAGGAAAACTTGGAAGGGTAACGAAGAATATTGTTTATCTCTAAGCTCATATCTCAAAAATTCCAGCGCGAAGATTTCTGGCTTTGTTAAATTGCACACACAGTATGCTTTAACGTTTGACAAAGGCGTAAACTAACGTTACTGTTTAAAACGTAATCACACACTTCAATACCACGTACATTTTCACGGAGATAATAGCCTTCAAAATAAGCAATGTACAAAGAAATCAAGAAGAACAAAACACCGAGAAAGGTGTATCTACGGCTGTTGTTTCTAAATGGCCAAAATGTAACGTTATTTATCTTAGTCTCCAATGTTACGTTACCTGACCACGGCTTTCGTCTCATCGTCTTCCTCGTCGGATGAATCATCTTTCCTCCTCCGAAAATTCTTACCCGGTGGCATAATTTTAATGCAACTGTAAATACGATGTTCAATATTTCTAGTCAAACTTACTGCGTCTGTTTTCTTCACACAGTCGGTGGTGCTTATTAAGTGACGGACCTCTTTTTCCAGCGTTCTCGCAATTTCCGCTGACGTCAGAGTCAGTGCTAAAAGCCCTGATCAGAGATCAGCACTACTCTCCCTTGACTGATGATTGTCATGCAGCACTGCGCAGTCTGATCCGCATATGACATCAATCTACCGCGAGAACAGTTTAGAACAGAAAAGCTCTCGCGGACCGGTGTTTTGATATGTCTGCGCCGCAGCGCCGCGTGAAGTCGAACACAAGTGGAACCAAGGGCTGATCCAGAATCAGCTAATTATATGACAGGAAAACAACAACAACAAAAACATTAGCACTTAGAACAACCTCTATATATAAATAATAATACTTACATCGGTAAATAGTGTTGAGACAAGATAGACAAAAGCATGCCTATGTACGAAAGCGTTCATTGGCTGAGGTCAACACTGTGACGTAGTCGTGCTGTATTCAGTATGGATGCTTTTTAGTCCGCTGTTAGCCCACTGCAGCTGCGGCTCTTTTAAATAACACAAGTTGCCCTTAAAATGATCATCTGTGAGTGTTGATTGTGTTTCTTCCTCACAGGTAAATAACTGTTTTTATCGTTCGCACGGTTGAGCTTGAATGTCACTGTTTATTTGCGTAGATAACATCATGTCGGCTGCAAGCGCTTGAATAGTGTTTTGCAGCCCGAGTGGAAATACGGCCTGTTTATTCTGCAGGACCGTGATGTTTAAAAGGCGATTTATGATGGCTGATGGTGATATTTAGAAGAACTGGAGCGTTTAAGAATGTGTATGACGACCACAGATGCAGCAGCTGTTTGCTCACTGGCTTATTATTTATATTTCATGTATGCAGAGCGTGTTTATCAGGTTGTTGAGAAACTTGAGTTTTATGTATTTTTCAGACTGCCGGTCAAAGTACATTTAGCTTTATAAGATGCAGGTAAATACTTATTTTTGTGCCGGGCTTTTATTTCCTTGCTATAACGTATTAATATTAAGTGAAAGTTCCTATGGAAGCAGATCAGTTCCTCTCTGCGCATCAGTCGTGCTAGGCGCATGAAACAGCAGTTTTTGACTAGCGTCCTACAACCTGAACCTTGTGAGGACCAAATGTGCAAGATATGGAAGTACTTGAACGCCTCTTTTTCAGACTAATACTGAAACTTGAGTTTTATGGGAGAGTTATTATCAAGGATGTTTTTGAATCTCTTTGATATTGTTCCAGTGGTTTTCAAAGCTTGCTCTACACAATTCAGTCCAGTCCCTGCTGTTTTGTTTTTGTAGAGGGAGTTGATACTGAAAGATGACTGACAGCGGGGATCTGTGTCCTCATTTGGACTCTACCGGCGAAGTTACTAAAGAAGAACTTACTCAGAAATCAAAGGTTTGAAATGCAGTATTACTAATACTTTGATGTTTCATTTTAATAATGTATGTGTATTACATTTTATAGTTTCTTTTTATTAAAGGGCACATGTCAGTCATGTGGTGTAGGTGGTCCCAACCTCTGGGCTTGTTTACAGGTAAGGGAGCCTAATGGCAGATATACTCTTTGATTTTTTTTTAAGCATGTAGAAAGGTTTTGGTCAGCATATATACAGATATACACTGTATATCCTGCACTTGCTTATTGCACTTCTGGTAAGACCTAAACTACATTTCGTTACACTGTACTTGTATATGTGTAATGACAATAAAGTTGAATCTAATCTAATCTAATAACCTCATCGCCAGATCCAGCCAAGAATATCTTGAATAGTCTTGAATATTTGTATTTTGCTTTGTTTTCCTGCCCACAGTGTGACTGTCATTATGTAGGCTGTGGAGAATCATATTCAGATCACAGTACTATACATGCACAGGTGAGAGCTTTGTTTTTTGTAGTATCTTATTCACCTCTACTATCTGTTTATACTCATGCGTTCTATTTAGCATACTGTATTACCAATATCTTATTTTCTCATAGTCTCCGTCTTCAGTTTGTTTTGCCTATGTGCAATGCATCCTCTTGTTTTTTCAGGCCAAAAAGCACAATCTGACAGTAAACCTGACCACATTCAGGGTGTGGTGTTATGTCTGTGAAAGGGAGGTGTTTCTGGAACCAAAGCCTGTTACACCTATACCAGTAGCTCACCGCTGCAAACCTCTTGAACAGGTAAAACTGTCTGTTTATTAAAATCATGATAACTCCCTGAATGCACTATGGATTTAGTTTTTAGAATTGTGTTAAGTTATTTCAGAGTGTAACACGTTTTTATGATGACTACTCACCCCAAAATTAAAAAAACTTATCATCATTTACTCACCACTTTGTGATTTCAAACCTGTATGAAATTCTGTCTTCTGATGAATTAAAAATAAGATATTCTGAAGAAAGTGGTAACCTAACCCTACCCATTTACTTCTATTGTATGGACCCAAAATGATTGGGTGCCTGTTAACAACAATTTTCAAAATATCTTCTTTGGTGTTCTCGAAAGAAAGAAAGAAGAAAGAAAGGTTTGAAATGACATGAGGGTGAGTAAATTATGACATAATTTAAATGTTTTGGGTGAACTGTCGCTTTTAATGCTTGTGTTTTAAAATAGTGCACCTATCTTCTATTTTGTCATCACTTAAATTATTTTATAAAATTCCTTCTCCAAGGATCCTCTACCCCACACAGGATGTCACCCATTGAAGGCGGTGCCTATCGCAGTGGCAGATGAGGAAGGCTCAGAATCTGAAGAGGATGACATCAAACCTAGAGGTATTAACAATGAGATGAGAATCTTTTGAATTTTGATAACATTTTAAAACCTACATAATAGTCGTTCATCAGTTTAGGCTTTTGAGTACAGTTTACGTTTTATCAACACAAATCTTTAACACAAGATAACATCCTTGCTTCTTACACCGCGTCTACACCGGATGCAACAGCGATGCGACATATCTACCTGCTTGATTTCAATGGGTTTGTCGCGTCAAGCCGCATCCAGTGTGGACAAAATGTAAAATTATAATGGGTTCTAATGTGTTTCTAATATCTTTGTGTTGCGACGCATCTATTGTAGACACGGGACCCATTTCAATAAGGAGGTTCAACCAACACCAAGTTAAAATGTAAACTCTTGAGTTGTTTAAAACCAAGATGCGAAACTTTGAGTTTTGGGTTTCAGAACAGCGTATTTGAGTTAGTTCTATCAACTTTGTGTAGATTTCCCTTGAGTTAAGTGCTTGCTGCACAACTACGACAACCCATGATCAATGGAGCTACAAAATTACGATTCACCATGGCAGCGGCACCAAAAAATCAACATGGCGGCAGAAAGCGCTTGAGAGCGAGGCACACTTTTTTTTTTGCATACAGTTGATTAACTTATGTGCTTAAATGTGTAGATGACTTAAGTTTAAATAGATAAAAAGATAAATGTACCAATAAACAAACAAATTAATAAGTAAATGAGTGAATAAATGAATGAAACAACAGGAATAAATCTGAAATAATGAGTAATAATCGTCATGAGTACTATAGTGAGCCTTTTGAGACAGCATGGTGTATGGGACACTTTTTAGTATGTCAGACTCTAGTGTCAAATTCAGAGTGATCATCGGTTCGAACCCTTCTCGGAGCAGTTTTGGTTAGGAATCGCTGCACGTCTAAATTAAGTGTTTATTACCTTTATCAATGCATTTGTCTGTATTTATTCTTTTCTTTATTCATGCACTTTTTTGCATACTTTATTATGTCATATATTATCTTCCATAGAAAACTAACAATTTTGAGAACATGTAAGGGAAAGAATCTGCTCTGATGTAATACATGGCCACGATGGCTGATGTTATTGATGTAAGGATGGATGAGATATATTTTGATATGTCTAATTCACTGTAAAGAAAAATGGTACAGTTTTGATAAAAATGCACAGGGAAATGACAAAATTCCACTCGATGCCTAAATTTCTCTTCTGAAATCAAAGAAAACTTCCATATGATTTAATGCAGCCTCTTTACATACAGGATCCTCTATAAAAGCACATATGAGATTTTAGTCACTGAGATGGTCTCTGTGGGATCAAAATGTGTTTCATGAATGACTGTATTAATGAATGAGGTACACCACTTGCGCATTAAAAAGGGGAAGGAGATCGAGAGAAACTCTGGGTTTACCACAGAAAACCTGCTCCCGACCTGGTTAGGTTCACAGAGTAAGTTTCTATGGTTACTGACTCTGAGTATAAGTTACATCTCTTTTAAAAACGGGCTTGTTTTACCCCGCTTTCTCTTGTTTGACATATCTCACACTTGAAACGGAAAACCCAGAGTTTCCCTCAGTTCAGGGTTGATATACTCAGAGTTTTCACAAAACCTCCTTTCTGAAACGGGCCCAAGGTGTTAGTTGGCCCAGACATCATGTATACAGATTTTCTGTATGAAAGATGGAAAGATGATAAAATCTTAAAAAGAGCATTCCAAATCTGCAGAGTTATATGCACTTAAAATCAATGTTTAATAGTAAAGTTAAGAAAACAAACATTGTTTTGGTGGATTTACTTGATGACCATACATTTTAGGCAGGTGTTTCAAGGGGTGATGCTTAAACTTTTGCTTTGTTGGTTCACCTTTTAAGGTCTCACAGGGATGAAGAACATTGGCAACTCGTGTTATATGAATGCTGCTCTGCAGGCTTTATCTAACTGGTGAGCTTTTTTTCTAATCATCAAAACTTAAATCATCAGAAAACTGGAATTTAACTGAAATTTGACTCTTGTTCTATCTCTTTCTAGCCCTCCTTTGACTCAGTTTTTCCTGGATTGCAGTGGGTTGGTGCGGACAGATAAGAAGCCAGCATTGTGTAAAAGCTACCAGAAGCTTGTCTCTGAACTCTGGCACAAAAAACGGTAACTAACATTAAATTGCCAAACACAATCCAAGGTTAACCTAATAAAGAATGCTCTACAGAGCAGTTGTAAGCATATAAACCTTATGTGTCTTTGTTCTTTTTGTTCTATACTCTTTGCAGGCCGAGTTATGTTGTTCCTACTAGTCTCTTTCATGGCATCAAACTAGTAAACCCTATGTTTCGAGGCTACGCTCAACAGGTAGATATATTTGGTAAACATAGCTGTTTACAAAGTCTTTGTGCTAAGGAATTTGTTTAGACAGCTAACTTTGTTGTTGACAGCATTCTTTTCTACAGCTGTGTTATTGATTATTGACAGTCAGAATTATTGACTTCCAAGCTTGTGTTAAATCCCAACACAAGTCCTAAGTAAATATAATGTATATTAAGATACATATAAATGACATTAGTTGTTTCTCTTATGATAATTAATGTAAATTATTTGAAATTCAGAATATACATTTTTGTGTAGCGTTCCTGAAATGTTTAAGAACTGTGATGCATTGCAATAGATTTTTATTTTAAGTCTTGTTATGTGTTTGTAATGAAAAAAACATCAACCAAATGCAGTTAACAATAAAATACGTCTGAAAAACACTTTTCGTGTCATCTCAATCTGTAGGACACTCAGGAGTTCTTACGGTGTTTGATGGACCAACTTCACGAGGAGCTAAAAGAGCCCTTGACAGACTATGGTGCTGCAATCTCAGACATCATCTACGATCGCAGCTTTGATAACCGTAACCATGGCGATGGAGACCGAAGCCCCTCTGAGGACGAATTCCAGTCGTGTGACTCCGGATCAGGCAGTGAAAGAGGTGATGGAGAGCGGTCGGTAGG
This sequence comes from Triplophysa dalaica, assembly GCF_015846415.1. Classification (NCBI taxonomy): domain Eukaryota; kingdom Metazoa; phylum Chordata; class Actinopteri; order Cypriniformes; family Nemacheilidae; genus Triplophysa; species Triplophysa dalaica. The sequence goes on from NC_079545.1 coordinate 20,976,853, forward strand.
AGAAGCGGAGCTGCTGATCCAGGATGAGTGTGTTGGAATGAGAGGGAATGGAGTGATCTCAGAGAAAGAGAGGCTGAAGGAGAGAAGAGGTGAGGAGAGGACACGAGAAATGGATGAGGATGCAGATGTTGACACGGCTGCCCAGGAGGGACAGACAGAGAGAGAAACAGAGGCAGCCACTTCGTCCACTACTGTGCAAGCACCAGGAAATACAGGTATGATGAGTGTATATCTTTTTTTATAAAAATATAAACAAAATTTGTTTATAATGTTCAGGATGAGGTCCTTTTTTATAATGTGGAAGCATATTAAATATGAAATCTTGTCATCTCTCTGTTCTTGCAGAGCCTGATAATGAAGCTTCCATGAACTGTCCATCTTCTCGTCCCTGTAGCCCCATCCACAGTGTACAGGAGCGGCATGCCAAACTCTCCAGCAGTCCACCGAGGTCAAGCCCTCTCAGAACTGGTCCCACTTACACTTTAAAAAAAGGTGTGCTTTCTCACATGTCCAATTTAAATTTAGATTACAAAAGCTGGCTGTAAAAAATGTTTGGATTCGTGCAAAATAACCATTATTATTGCTTGTTCTATAGCTCAGATGCTCCTGGGAACCAAGAAAAAGAAGAAGTCCCGTTTCCGCAGTGTTATTTCAGACATTTTTGATGGATCCATTTTGAGTCTTGTTCAGTGTTTGACATGCGACCGGGTGAGGGAACATGTATTAAACTTTTTGGCCTCTAGAGGGCATCAAATAGCATACTTGACACTACATTTCAGCTGAAACAGAAGTCAGTTATGCACCTTCTTTTTATATGCCTCAAAGTGATTTCTAGAAGATGGAATAGTAGTTTTCATTAAAGGAATAGTTCACTCAAAAAATGATCCCCATTGACTTTCCATAGCATGACTAAAAATGATTATGGTCAAGTCAATACGGACCACTTTTGGGAGAACTATTCCCAAAAATATTATTATATTTTTAAAATAAAATAGTGTCTTAATAGGTGTCAACAAGAGTCGAGACATTTCAGGACCTGTCCTTGCCTATTCCCGGTAAAGAGGATTTGGCCAAACTCCATTCCTCCATCCACCAGAGTGCCCCTGTTAAAACTGGTGTCTACACGGATGGCTATGTCACCCATGGCTGGATCTCCTACATCATGGAGTCCATACGACGGTATAGTGAGAGATTGCGAACTACAGAATAGTTTATAATGAGGTCAAGACTTAAAATGTATAAGAATTTGAGAATCACCTTCCCAATGGTATTTCATGTCAACCACCCATGAAGAGGATGTGGGTAAATCAGTATAGTCCTTCAGTTATTCATTTTGTTCACCAAATGAAAACTTGAATATAAAAAATATAATTGTATTGCCAGCAGGTTTGGATCTGTTAATATAAACACATTTGTTTTGTATATAGGATTGTGGTGTCCTGTATTCCCAGCTGGTTTTGGGGCCCTATGGTTACGCTGGAGGACTGCCTGGCAGCTTTTTTTGCTGCTGATGAGTTGAAGGGTAAGAACAACATATTCAGTGTATATGATAGTAATGATGACAGTTAAGTGGATGTTTTTTTATTTTTGATATTTTGATTCCCCCAACAGGAGACAACATGTACAGCTGTGAACGATGTAAAAAGTATGTTTTCTTATAAAAGCAAAAATACAATATGTGTAATCAACATTTTAAAATGCAGTAGTTATGGTTATACGTTTGTATATGAAACATTACAGTTTGTTTTATGTTTGAAATTTTCTAGATTGAGAAATGGTGTGAAATATTGTAAAGTTCTTCGTCTACCAGAAGTCAGTTCCCCTAATTTATTATCTCTTTTAAGCCTTTTTCTGTACAACTGGTATTTACAATAAGGGTTTGTGTGTTCCCCTCTGCAGATTTTGTGCATTCACCTGAAGCGCTTCAGGCATGAGGTCATGTACTCATTTAAGATAAATAGCCATGTGTCATTCCCATTGGAGGGTTTGGATCTCAAACCCTTCCTGGCTAAGGAGAGCCCCTCTCAGATTACTACCTATGACCTGCTGTCTGTCATCTGTCACCATGGCACTGCTGGCAGTGAGTTGCATTTATATTATATTGTGAAATGTAGCAACACAATTGAGAACCCAAAACCCAAATCTTTTTATAGAAAGGAGACAAAATGTTACCTGTGGTGTATTATGAATAAAAATATTTTTTCTCTTTTGGACAGGTGGACATTACATAGCATACAGTCAGAATGTGATAAATGGACAGTGGTACGAGTTTGACGATCAATATGTAACAGAGGTGCACGAGACCGTAGTGCAGAACGCTGAAGCATACGTTCTCTTCTACAGGTACATGTCCTATTCAGCACCATACATGTTTTGTGAGATGAAGAGTGCAGCCAAATAAATCGGCTAGCTTTTTGAAACAGTGAAGGGAGGATCACCACGATGGCAGCCATGTTTTCATGTCAATAATAATGTAGGCTTTAACTTTTGAAGTAGCGTAATGAACACAGTAAACATTTAAGGTGAAATAACATGAAGTCAACAGCATGGTCCATAGTGATGAATAGATAAGTATGTGTACCATCCATACAGATGTGTGTATGAGTTAATAAATGGAAGCAGCAGCAGATAGGATAGGAAATACACAACAGTAGCACCATACTGCTTTATAATATATTTGTTCTGTTGAACACAAAAGAAGATATTTAGAAAAATATAGGAAAGAAAACAATTTTGGGGCACTTTTGACTTCCATTGACTTTTTTGGCCAAGAACTGTTTGGTTACGAGCCTTCTTCCAATATATTTCTCTGTGTTCATCAGAACAAAGACATCTTTACAGAATAAGGGTGATTAAATGATGACAGACGTTTCCTTTTTAGATGAACTGTCCCTTAATAAATGTTCAATGGTAAAACAGCATATACATATATAGTATATTTTTATAGATTAAATTCGTAAATTGCATTCAAAACATGATGGCTGTCAATGGAGACAAACATTTGAAGAATTAAACAAGTAGGCGTTATGATATGTTTTTAATGTTATATGTCTCCTTACTGCTATTGTATCTCACAGGAAGAGCAGTGAGGAGTCTGTGAGAGAAAGACAGAAGGTTGTAGCTCTGGCTAATTTAAAAGAGCCCAGTCTCCTGCAGTTCTACATCTCCAGAGAATGGCTTAACAAGTTCAACACGTTCACTGAGCCGGGGCCCATTACCAACCACACTTTCCTCTGTCAACATGGAGGTAATAACCACATGAACATCACCACAATTATTCATCTAAATTTTGGATGAGATGGAGTGTGTTTAATTACAGTATAGTGGGCATTCATGACTCATGATGAGAATTCACCTCCATCCGATGAAACCATGAAATCAAGGTTTCATTGCTGTTTGTGTTAATAAATGCACATTGATTGAGAGATAATCAGTTCAGTTACTATAGTGGTAAAAGCTTAAAGGTGGGGTGGTTGATTTGGAAAGGTGCTAACTTTAGCCTGCTAGCACTGAAATTATATTCCCACTGATGACGTATGATGTGCGCAGTGGTATGCAAAATACGTTGGCCGAAAATGTACACATGACCAGTCACAGCGTTTGGCCAGAGCGTTTTGATTGGGCTAAAGTTTTTTGATCCTATGCCTTTCACAGACGATTTATAATTTATAAAAATATTATTTGATCACTTGACTGCTATCAAGATGTAAAGAGATTTCCAACCAACGTGACAAAAACATTTTCTGGACCCTGCCTTTAATTCAGGTATCCCTCCTACTAAGTACCATTATATGGATGATCTGGTAGTGATCCTGCCTCAGAATGTGTGGGAATATCTGTATAACAGGTACGTAATACACATATATTAAACACAAGTTTTCGGGATATTTATGACCTTTGCTGGTTCTGGAACACCATTGACTTAGTAAAAGTATATATAAAATATTTTTTGTTCTGTTCAACACAAAAAGAGATATTTTGAAGAATGTCAGAAAGCAAGCAGTTTTAAGGCACCTTTGACTACCATTTGAATTGTACCTACCACGGTAGTCAATTATGTTCCAGAACATATCTACCATTGTGTTCATCAGAACAGGAAAATTAATAAGGTTTGGAACAACATGATGTTGAGTAAATGATGAATTGGTCAAAGTTCTCCATCCCTAGTGTAATGTAAACATTGTTGAGTTATGTCTTTGCTTTTTTGTACTGTTTGTGCAGTTATTCATGTTTTGAAGTATTTTTACAGGTTTGGGGGAGGCCCGGCAGTAAATCACTTATATGTGTGCGCCATCTGCCAAGTAGAAATCGAGGCTTTAGCCAAACGGCGGAAACAGGAGATAGACACCTTTATCAAGGTGAACAAATTATTTTACCATTATATACGTCTCGGTGAAGTTCATGTAAAGACAAGTTGCTGACTGTTAAGTGATATTATCACGTTAAATAATATGTCATCATTTGGCACACTGTTCATCACCAGATCCATAGCATAAATACTGCGTGATAGGGATGTGTTCTTCTACTGTGTCAGTTCAGACCTACTGTATTTACATAAAATATTGTGAAAACTCCACTTGGGAGGAGCGTAATGTTCTTGGAAAGCCTCCATAACTTTGGGCTTGAAAAGTAATGAAACACAGACCTCATATGGGATTGATCAAACTTATGCTCTAATATTTATGATCTTAAAAGGTTATTCATTTTAAAAACACATTACCAGTTTTTCTAAAGCTTAAAAACATGTCAATCACCCCTCTGGTGTTTTTTTATAATATTTTTTTTATAACATAATTGAGAGCTCCAAACTGTTATATAAATGGGTCATATGGCGTGAATATGTGTTTTTCTGTGTCTTTGGTATGTTATAAGTTGCCCATGCACGTATTAGACACGTAAAATTGCAAAAATGTAAGTGTCGTAACAAAAGATGCATACTATCTAAAAGCGAATGCTCACCCAGACTAGCTTGAAACGTCTTGTGTAATCACACCCACACAAATCTACGTCAGTTCACAGTATGATTTGAACAAGACCATCCAATTGTATATGCAATTAAGGTGGGCGTACCTGTCAGTACAATTGCTTTAGAACCTGATGTACCAAATATGGTAAGGCCACCCATTTCCGTCACACGCTTGCAGTAGTCGACCAATCCCTGTGTACTGGTTAACTGGCCGATCATAGCACACCTCGCTTTTCAGAGCGATGAGCTTTGTGAAAAATATGTGCTTTTCAGAGAGGTGGGGCAAAGATAAGATACAAACATGCACGGTATGTGGAAAATACAGCATTTTTTAACCTTAAATCTTGTATACACATTACATTACATCTAAAACAACATATTCGTTTTAGCCGTGTCGTAAGACACTTTTAAATATTGACTTTTTTTGACAGGTCAGACTATAAGACAGAGTTTGAGGGTAATATCATTTGTGATTTTTTTTTTTTCTCTCTCTCGCTCGCTCTCTCTCCCTCTCTCCATCTGTAGTTAAATAAGGAGTTTCAGGCTGAGGAAGCTCCTACAGTCATTCTGTGCATCAGCATGCAGTGGTTCAGAGAATGGGAGAACTTTGTCAAGGGCAAAGATAATGGTATTCTCATACACACCAACATGCACACTCTCATACACACCAACATGAATCCAAGCATTCTTCAAGACTGTGCAGTGAAAGCCTGTTTATGTGCTGGAATGATTCTGATACTTTCTGTGTCTGAACAGTATTAATCTGTTATGTAAACTGTATCGACAAAAGTCATTTGTCCACATTTCTTTTAAATGTGACGTTAAAACACTCACTAAAAGGGTAAACACTCCAGTGCTTTCAATGCTTTGCTCTGTTTGTTTTAGTGTCCTGATAAGCAGCAACATTGGCTCAACCATATATGTGAGATTATAGCAAGACCTTAACCTGTTTGCAACCTAGAGGCAAACAGTGAAATTACACATGTCACCTTTAATGGTTACATGCTTTGCCCTTCGATTTCAGCTGCACCATCAGAGCTACAGGGGCGTTGCTAGACCTAAAGCTCTACTGGGGCACAGGCCCCCATTACTTTTTCTATCACTTTTTTCATAAAAACCTGCTGTGTAGAAGAAATGTGCATACAAACTTCTCTCGCTTAGACCACTATTCCTACAGTGCAACAAAACTGGGGAAGATAAACATTTTTGTATTTAAAAATATCTTCAACATACTGAACATAAACTTTTTTTTGTACATCTGCATTCATTACACAATAATTACATATTTTCAAGAATTTACATACAATTACAATATTTCAAGAAACCAATCGTTTTATGGATCCAACTTATAACATATAACATATTTTATCTTAAAAAAAAGAATATTTTCACAGCCAAGCCAGGTTCATTTTTTGAATCAACTGTAGGCTACTGCATTAAACTATATTGCCTATAATAGCACATAGTTATCTCAGCCATAGGTGCTGACAACTTTTTATGTAATGTCCTAAACTAGAGCTAGAAATTTTTGAAAGTACAGAAAAAAATCGTCTCAAAATTTTGTTATTCACATATTCCTATTCTGTGACAACTTATTTACATGATGCTATGTTTTTTTTTTAAAGAAAACAAAAGTTTCTATCTACAAAATCTAATAATAATTTAGTGCTGTAAGGTTCTATCTGCAAGAGCCAATCAGCACTTTGAATGCACTCAAGAGGACCAGTCAGGATCAAATTTCAGAAAATGTTGGTATTGTACATTTGGAATACATTTAGGGTCTCTGTCCTTTTCATGTATAAAAGAGATTTGTTCCTCATATCATTTTTGCTAAATGCAAAAACCTTCAAGCTCAATATCTCAAATCTGATCAGACTGCAGATAGAACTTTATAATTCCAAGGTGACAAAATGTTTTTCTAAGCAACAATACAATTTTACAGACACATTTTCCTCTAATGTCTGAGAACTTACTGTCTGGGGAAGTACAGTAGGCTAGTTTGTTTATTAAGTCTTACCTCCCTCAAACTCATCGTCTCTCCTTTCTGCTTCCATTTCCTTGCATTGAACACAAAATTCTGATGTCCATCTACAGGGACTATTTTTGATCAAGCCAGAATAAGATTACCAATATTATTTAGAAACTTATATCAGTTTCGTCATGTTTTCATAGCCTACATTAGTCGCGTGTCGTCCTGATGTGGACCCTTGTGTGCCTGCGTGCGCACTGTACAGCTCAAAGAAATACAACTTGTGGTGCAGCTGCGTGCTGCAGTTATGGCAAGGAAACACACACAGAGACATGCATGGACATGAATTTCTGCGCGAAAGTACGGCACTAGTTTGTGTATTTGGAGAAGTGTGACTTAGGTTACTACGTTGCATATATATAATTATGCAAATTTATACTGGGGCACAGCAGATTTATACTGGGGCAAGTGCCCCAGTAAAAGGGGTCTAGCAACACCCCTGCAGTGCCATCAGATTTAAGAGTATGTGTGTAAAACAAACACACTTTTTAATCCAAATACACTTAATCTGTTTCACATTCACATACATCAACACTATGCACACACACCCTCCTGTTTATAAACTTCAAATAAGTCTTTACCACTCTGAGTATTTTGAAGGAAACGTTTGCTTATGCACAATAAAGGTCATAATTTTTCCTGCCTCTGTATCTCTCTCTGCTGATCTAGAGCCGCCAGGTCCAATTGACAACAGCAAGATTGCAGTTATAAAAAGCGGACATATCCAGCTCAAACAGGGTATGGGCAGCATGAGCACGCATTCAGTCTCTTACATCTGCTTGTCTGTGACTCATATCTGTTAAAACAATATTTCTCAATGTTTCATTAAGGGATGTGTTATGGGGCCATTTTAAGTCATTAATGTCATGTTTTTCATAATGTTCCCCTCACTAGCGTTGCTATTTAAGGTGTGTCAAGATAAAAAGAGTTCAGCTTTTTATCATGTTTCTCGATATTCTCTGCATTCTCTCCATCTATTTTTGATTGCAAGAATGCATCTTATGTGAACGCCCTCTAAGAAACATGCCTGATCGGGTCAGGTATACCCATATCCAAATTAATATCACAGGTCTTCCTTTTAAGCTGATTAGTCAACTAGTTCAGGCAACCCACAGACTCAGAAAATAAGTATAACACAACATTCCTTATTTGTAAATGATTCTATGTGTTGCATTGTAGGAGCAGACTATGGGCAGATTTCTGAGGAAACATGGCAGTACTTGTTAAGTATTTATGGCGGAGGGCCAGAGATTGCTGTGAGGCAAACCATCAGCCTTCCAGACACTGACACACATGGAGAGAGGAAGATTGAGGCAGAGACCAGAGCCCTCTGAGGTGGTGAGACACACACTTTCATATTTGCAGTGCAAGTATGATATAGTGATAAAGGCTGGACACACATTCTGAATGATGTGCAGACACAGGAAGAGACCACACATATTTCATCAGAACACTTGCTGTAGTCATCGAATGGTAGAGACCGGTATGATGCAGACAGACTACTTAATCATCAACCACGTACACCACCCTTGTGTGTGTGTGTGTGTGTGTGTGTGTATGTGTAATATAATAAAAAAAAGTAATAAGTCATTATTTACCTAAATTATAGACAGTTTGTCCCAAAACAAAACTTTACTCACCCTCTAGTTGTTTCAAACATGTTTGAATTTCTTTGTCCGGTTGAACGCAGCAAAAGATATTTGGAAGATAGCAGCCGTTAGCAACCGACTGTTCTGAGGCAATATTGACTACCATGGAAGGAAAAATGACAATGGTTGTCAAAAGTGCCCCAGAACAGTTTGCTTTTCTACATTCTTCAAAATATCTTCTTTTGTATTTTACACAATAAAGAAATGTATAAAAAATATTGCCTACTATTTTTGTCAATGGTTGCCAAGAACTGTTTGGTTACAAGCATCCATGTATCTTTCTCTGTGTTCATCAGAACAAAGAAATGTATACAGATTTGGAACAACTTGAGGGTGAGGTAATGAAGACTAAAATAATTTTTGGGTGAACCATAATAACATTTTTGCCCTGATTCTAGTCTCTTGTATCTCTCTGCCGCGGTCATTATATTTGAGAAAGCATAAACCATTCAGTTGTCATTGATTGTTTTTCTGTGATTTCTTTGCTCTTCTATAGGTGATGATGTTTTGCGTGGATGGCCTTTTACGCTACGCTTACATTTGTGTCTTCGTGAGGATTTCTGTGGATCTGTTACCTGTGACTGACAGAGCTGTCATAGTGTAGACACAGGTTTTATTTATTAAATGTATTATCAGGCACATGCAAATGAAACATATTTATTAGAAATATTCACAAACAGGATGCCATCTCTGTTATGCTTGTTTTGTCCATGGAACTATGGGCAATGTTGTAAGCTTAGCATCTCAGTATGTTATTTCTTCTGTAGTGCAGAGGTAAATATATTGTCAATTACATGGTGTAAGCGGGACACAGAACTGTCACTTTGAACTAATGTAAGAGCATTTTTCTGACTCCTGCGAAAAGAAAATCTGGCTTAAAATTAGTCTATGCATGTTCAAAGCAGCTTTTCCTGGCACCTGTATTCACAATACTTTAAACTACATGACATGGTCACAAATTCAGATGTAATGCAAAAGAAAATGAAGTCAATGTGATTTTGCTCATGGGTAAATTATTTTAGCTAGTCACAAAATGAAATATGAAAAGGCAGCAGAGTTGCATTTATTCTTCAAATTTCAACTAATTCTTGCATACAAAATAATTATATTTCCCCTTAAGACTGAATAAATAAATTTTCTTGTTCGCGCTTGACACCTTTAAGGAAATAAGATTCATTGTTACAGATAAGATGACTCACACCATGCTTTTTTTTATTAGAAACTAAAATTAAGACATAAAAAGGATAAATCTTCAATAGTAACTGGATGTGATGTCCTAGACGGCTTTGTCTTTAAATGCTGCTAGGAAAGGTTTTCTTTCAAACAATCTCTTTTTTTGTTCTATTGACCAATTCTACTGAGATTCAACTTGTTGTTTGACCATTACCATGATTATCTACTTATTAGGTTTGGATGTGTTTTTTTTTGTCATTAATATCATATTCTGAATAAGCCAATTTGAAACATTTTTTTTAAATAGCTCATGTCTCTGTCACAAGCAAAGGAAGTGAATCCTTGAATATCCCATACTTGGTAACATATGGTTGCGTAACTATTTGAGATCATCAGTATGAAATGGTCTTCAAATCACTTAAATGCTTGGCGTGCCGTCAACTTTCTGCATCATGTTTAGTGTTGCAATGTTTTAACGATGCACTTCCACACCCTCAACAACTACTACTTTTCTAAGGGGATGTGCAATGAGGTAGATCAGATGTGTTGGAAATGCTAATAGAATGGCATTAAAATCTGTTTTCAAACAATGTTTGTATATAAAAAAAAATATGTTTTTATTTATGAATGTCTTTTCTGGTAAATAAAAGGTTGGAATTCGGCAGAAATATGTATAGGATACATGGTTACATTTAAACAAAGAAACTTTACTTATTTATTTACTTTACTTTACTTATTTGGTTGGAGGAACTTATGTTTCTGATATAACTTCTGATGTCTTTTTAACTTAAGTGATCTCCTTAAATGTTAACATGTGTCAGATTTGACAAATAGAAATAAAGCTTGTTCTTTCTCCAAAATGTTCGATTCCGTTTATACACTTTTTTTTCTCTGAATCACAATAACTGTGATGGGAATTACACTCTGGACTGGCTTTATCCAGTTATACACAATATTTTTTATTTTTTAGGTAATTAACCCTAAAAATGCAAAGGTTTTTGTGGAAATAGTTTATATGCTTTATTAACATCACTTTGATATTTGAATTAATTACCTTTTTGTGTTTTAATTCTTGCTCATTTATTTAATACATTACAAAAGCTTAAGAGTCATCTAGACAGAATACCCTTTTTGGCGCTTTTACCTATTACAATCTGTAATTCTTTCCTATTCCTAATCGAGAAATTTTACATAAGATATTAATTTTATATATTATTATTTTATATACAAGTACAGTTCATATAAGCCTATTGTCATCTTTATTTCTGCTTAGAAATACCTATTCAACTCCAAATGCCCATTTATCTCATTGACTTCAATCACCACTCCCCACATGCCCCCAACCCCCCACCGCTCCCCTCCTCTCCATCCTCTCTTTGTCCTAAGAGAGCCCCAGAATATTGCTTCGACCAAATGTCCAGTATAAACCAAATCATTTCACAGGGCAGGTGACATCAGAGGGGCACCGCTGTCACTACTGTCAGTGGTGATGTCATTTGTCTTTACTATCTACAGACTGAAGAAAAATGAGAACATGAGGATGCAGAGAAAGCAGCGCCGCAGACCACCCAGCTGAGCATATGTCATGTATTCTTGCGAAGAAAGGATTTTCCATAGAATTCTCCCAGAGTGAGTCTTCATTTCCATTCTTACGCAATTGCTGCATCTGGTTTACTTTATCTGAAGGTTTATTTCTCAAATCTTTTTTGTTACAATATCATCTTGGTGGCTTGGTGTCTAAACATTAGCATGTGTTGTTCTAGCTCAGCTACAGAAACATTTGTCAGCTGTTGTGTTCAACTGAATAGATTAACATTACATTACTGAGTGTGTAGGATCGTCTTACAGTATTGTTATCCAATATTATGTGCACTGATATTAACAATCCCATATTGGAATTATGAAATAAATCAATGCATCACCATAAAAATACCATGTCAGCAATAAGATGAATATAACATTTATGTGCAAAATCAGTGTTTTTGTTGTAAACATACGTATACGTCGATTACTAGAACACTCCTTGCTTTGTTTACTTTCAAAAAGGTACACAATTAGGGTTTTTATAAAGGATGTGTTTACAAAATATGCTTTTTTTGTGCATTTGAAACTTGTGTTCCGCTGAGATTTGTGAACACACCCTTTTCAAGAAGAATTTTAACTGTACAACCTCTAATTAATGTAACAATGCCACCACTGGAATTTGCTTTGAGGCTTCTTGCTTAAATCTCGAAGGTATAAGGCCAAAAAAATCACCAATTTCAGCTGCCTTCATTTTTTTTCTTTTTTATAAATATGAGTCAATTGAACTGACAACAGTTTAGTTATAAAACACAAAGTCGTTATAATTTAAGTTTGATTTAAGTCTAATCTGATTTAACAAAAAATCTAATGAAAGCGTTTAACGTGACTGTTTTTTTAAGTGCAGACGCAGCAATTTATTTAGTTAAAAAATAAAACTAGCAACATTGGCAATGATGATCTATTGTGTTTATCTGACATTATTTTGGTTGTAAAAGATTACTTTTTTTAGCTTATTTATATGAAATGCTATCTTAGATAACCTTGAGGTTTAACAGAATCATTGCAATGTGTCGTGTTTCTTTCCCCAGTCCGGACAATACCCCGAGTGAGGTGTGTGGATGCAGCTGCAATAGTGGTCTTCAATGAACCTAAGAGAGCGCACATCACTCCTCTCTTCATTAAGCTACATTGGCTCCCTATAGTTGCTCGCATCAAATTCAAAGCTCTGCTCTTGGCTGACAAGACCACCACTGGTTCGGCACCCCCATATCTTCACTTGCTTACACAGACTTGTGTACCCGCCAGATCCCTACGCTCTGCAAATGAACGACGTCTTGTAGTGCCATCCCAAAAAGGGTAAAAATGCTCGTACTTATACCTTCTCTGGATCTGTTCCACATTTGCGGAATGATCTTCCCACTGCTACAAGATCAACAGATTCTGTAGCCATCTTTACAATCGTCTGAAACACATCTCTTCAGTCAACATCTGACGAATTAGTACTGACTTCTATATCTTTTCTGATCTTTCTATCCTTAAAACAAATCTTAGCTTTGTATACTGTGGTAGGCCAGTTGAGACCAGTTTTTACTACACTTATGCTTTTTGTTGTCCTTATGTTGTCCAATTGCTTCTATTGTTAACCTCATTTGTAAGTCGCCACACCCAGGAGGACAACGCTTCAGATATATTTTTGTACGTTTGCTAAATTCACGTGAGGTTACAAAAAAGGGCGTGGTCTCTTGTATCCTTTTCAATGGGGTTGTATTTCTAGCTCTACAAGCCTGATGTACAAAGACTTATCTTTAAGAAAGATCTGAAAGAGGATACTCTTTAATACTCTTCACAGAGCACATAACATTGTAAATATTTACATTACACTTCAGTCCGCAGTGAATTGTGCAGCCGGTGACCTTGTAACCTCTGAACTTTCAGTCAAACTATGGGTGTCTTGCGTTGATCCATTTGCGGTTTTAAATAGATCTCTGTTTCTTTTTCTGTCAATGCATCACTCTTCCTTTCCCCTACTTTTTTTCCTTTAGTTTCCCTTTTGTACTCCAACTTGTAATTGTCAATACCTCCAGGCGAGGGTTTGAACAAAACATTCCAAGAAAAGACACACTTTAGACAGCTGCTTTCTCACGCTTTCGTGTCTGTGCTTTCCATACAGCTCCTTATACAGACACGCACACCATTTGGCATTATGCACTGTGTTGTCTCCGACCATAAATGGAAAATCTTCAGTATAATAAGAATGCATAAAATGCATGGGTATTTATGAGTAAAAGGAGCATTTTTTGACATTACAGTCATAAGTAATGTCTACTAGTTTGTCTTTGAATCAGGTGTGATCTGAATGGACCTGTGCATTTCATGTTTGTTAGTCATTTCTATGGAGAAGAAGTCATTTAGAGCATTCCTGGATGAAGATTCCAAGTTTTTTGAATAAGAAAGAAGAAATAATCTCACCACACCAGACATAATGGGTTGTACATTTTGTACACAGTTGATTGATATGTGGAGTTTGTTTGGAGCACGAAGAGGCCAGACATCAATGGACATGTATAGTTTGCCCGAGGTCTCTCATCAGGACTACCACAGACTGTCAGGTCTGCATTATACTTCATCTTTCTCTGATGCTGAGGACTGCTGCGATGACATCACAAGTACAAGCTCTTCCTCCTCAACCTATCTCGGAATGGATTGTTGACATATTTTGTTTTTCGAATTTTGCAGGTTAATGACATCTTGTGCCAAATATTTCTATGTTCACTCTGCGAAATCTGTTAATGGTTCTCACTTACAATCACTTTAATGGGGTTCTTTTCCAATTTGAAAAAGGTTTGGGTAACACCTGGCCACATCTCACAACATCTGTTTTGTTCTTACACAATATATGCAACAAATCTGACATAGTCGTGAGGGCTTAAGGACACACCAAGGACAATATATCTAATAAGATTTTATTAATTAAGCAAATGATAACGAGCATATTATTAAATTATATTAAAACCTCTTTGATATCTTAAAAGGGTGATATGACAGGGTTAAAATGAAAGTATCGTTTGTTTTAGATGTAAATGCAATAAAGCCTACACGATTTAAGGTTCAAAATGCTTTATTTTCCACATACCGTGCATGTTTGTATATTATCTTTGCCCTGCCTCTCTGAAACCCGCTGAACTTTTTCCAAAGCTCATCGCTCTGAAAAGCGAGATGTGCCATGATTGGCAAGGTCACCATTACGTAGCGATTGGTCAAATACTGCAACTTTGATGGAAATGTAAAGCCATATGTGGAACATCAGGTTCCACAGCAATTGTACTGACAGGTACGCCCACCTTACTTGAGTATACATTTGGGCGCTATTGGTCAAATCATACCACAAACTGACGTGGGGTGCGGTTACACAAGGCTTTTCAGGAAGGTCTGGGTGAGCATTTGCTTTAAGCTAGAATGCATCTTTTGTTCCGAAAGTTTCATTTTTGCAATTGTACTTGTCTAATACATGCATGGGCAACTTTTAACACACTAAAGACACAGAAAAACATGTATTTGTGCCATATGAACTCTTTAAAAGGGACAAAACCCTAAACTTTATCTTAACATATTTGTGTGATATTGATATTTATTACTAAGCAATTACATTAATTTTATTATCACATGATTTTCCCTCTTTAATCTTCAAAAAAGTTCTCGGAAAATGAAAAATGTTTCAAAGAGCTGTTCAAATAGTGTTCCTTATGCCATTATAGATAGGAGTCAAACCAATATTGTGTCAATTTTACATTGACAAGTCGATCACAGCTGGGGTGCATAAACACTTTTGAGTGACTGCAGTTAACTTCTATTTTGTTTAATTAATTTCAGTTGAACTGCTTCTTCAGATTAAAGTTTAATGTTGTTCATCCTATGTGCCAAAGATCATTTTTTGTAACATAGAGCACTATAAGTCCACTGCATCTTTAATAACACATAATGGTCACGATTACACAGGTATCCTGACAGATGTACTGTAAGCCAAGCAAATAAATAATAATTGTGAAACTAAATGAGTCTGTTCATTTGATATGCAGCCATATGTGAAAAGTAGCAGGTATCAAAAGGCAAGCTGTGTGAAGTTTTGCATCGTATTGCATCTTATCATGAATATCAACAACAGCGTGTCAGCAGAAACTGCATTGAAGCTGGCAAATTAAAGCAGTGGATTCATAAAACATTACATTTTAGAATAAAAATCAACACTATATGCCACATTCTATCAGCAAGAATAGCCCCTTTGCCTAAGTGTTTGTAAAAACACACTTGTCCTTTTATTGTATCATTTGACATATTTATTCATTTGATATATCACCCTTATATGCTTTATAAACAATATAAACGATCATGAATAACATTTAAGTCACCCTAAACTTTTAAAAGTTAGTGGATGAGTGAAAAGTCAATAAAATTTGTTGTTCCTGATGCTGCTGTCTAATAGAGTCACAAATAAATATGTTTACAACCATCAAATCCAAAAAACACAAGTATGTTATCATGCCTAAACTTTGTCTTTTGTCTCACATTCTTGGAATTCCATGCCTGCAGGAGAAGACACAACTCTGTAGCCAATAGACATTTTACTGGTATGCCTACATTTTAATAGGCTGTCATTTTTCCTCACCCAACTGTACATTGGTCCATAAGATTTTGTTTCATTTTACAAATTCCCCATTGGCTTGCTTTCCATTGAATCATCCAGTTTTCATTTCTGTAAATGTTGTTTTATTTCTGTAAACGGGGTTTTTCCCCATTCTTCATCCTTGGAGGAAGTTATAGTCTTGTTAAAGTGTAGTGATTTTGATCTGAAGAAAGGATTTGATCCTCATATCCCTCGGGTTTCATCATGAGAGGGAAAACGGAAGTTTGAACGTCAGTGAAAGTTTTCTTGCCAGTTAGTCATCTGCAAGAGGCTGGGCCAAACGGTCTGAGGTTCGCGTATATAACTTAACCTTCAGTTCAGCCGTCTCATACTGTAAAAACACAGTGCCCGTTATAGTGAGACAAGATGCTCGGAAGCGATATATGGATGTGCTTTATCTTCTACAGCACGCTTTTAATCTTGAAGATGTACATCATAGCTATCATCACTGGGCAAGCAAGACTTCGGAAGAAAGTAAGTGCTTTTTTAATCTCGTTGATTAAAATGGGAGCGTCTTGTCTCGCGTCTTCGTCTATACGGTGCAAGGGAAAATGCAAAGTGATGTTATTGTTACTGAACACAACCGGTATCACCTAGCTGCGTCTTGTCATTCTGTTGCAAGAGATCTGAATTTCTGAAGCGATGACTTTAATTTAGGCTTTGAAACAGATATGTAAGATGCAATGTATTTGAACAGGCTTTCGCGAACCCCGAGGACGCTGAAAGGCACGGAGGTATTCAGTATTGCCGCACTGATCCATACGTGGAGCGCTGTCTGAGGTAGGCTGTATTTAAGTTTAAGTCAATCTTTTTAAAATATGGTTGAGTTCTGGGTGCTTATTTGCTAAACAAACAACAAACATAAAGGACAATTTCTAGTATCTTCGGCAAAATAAACATGGAAGTGAAGTAACCATATTTGCTGGCGAATTGATTTGTTTAACTACACGAACCATTGTTTACCATTTATATTACTTCTTAATGTTTGGACTGTGGTTACTAGTGAGAACATGGTGCATTTCTGGTCATTGTGGGTTTTTGACTGCAAATTTAACTGCACATTTTTTTAGTTCAACTTAAAAAAAATAGGTGTTGCCTTAAAATTTTGATTTATTTCAACTTAAAGACTTTGTCTAAGCAGATGATTTTACTATAGTTAAATCATAGTTTATTCTCTTAAAAGTTTTTATTAACATTTTGCCCATGTAACTAACATTGCATGATATGTTGAAGGATAGAATGAATACCTTAAAACTGAATGATGAAAACAAACAGCTTAATTACATTCCATTAATTTTTTATTATTTCCATTTAATTGCAAGTTTCCTTAGTTTTGATTTACTCTGATTGAACAGGTTGTATTTGTGTTGCTTTTATACTTTTTTTCTGTCAAAACATTGTATCTCTGGAATGTTAGGTTTCCTCCCTCTAAATTACCCCATTTTAATGGGAAAACCATGCATGATGTCCAACAGATTTGAGCTTTAGCTCCTTTGGTTAAAGTCACTATAAGATTCTTGTATTGAAACTATTGTGTGGTGGCTACTTGGAAAATATTTACAGTTTGATGTTTAAACTATGATTAATTGCATGGATCAATGATAGTCTATAGGGATGATTCGGTTTGTTTTAAAAATGATTCAGATGTTAAACAGCTCATTTTTAATTTTTTTTATTAGTAGTGCTTTTGTCAAACTGTTTAACTTTGTGCTTTACAAAACCCTTTTATAATAGCTATTTTCATTGTCTGTATATGAATGTCAGTGAAAGGGAGAGTAATGGGACTACATACTCTAAAACATCCTATTATACTTGGCTGCCAGTTTGGACGCATTAATCGCTTTTAACTACATATTTTTGCATTCATGCATTCTTTCAACAACATCGTAACTTATCTTCAGTAAGGTCTGCCCATTCCTGTACTGCCATTCCATTATTGCCTGTGTTTGCATGATAAGGTTATTATTTCAGTAAGATGTGATTTCAGTAGTGTTCTGAAATCACTTTATTTTTCATACCCGGTATTACATTTACTGTGAAAAATAACATTTTTTTTTGGAAGTGGAGCATTAAGGGTCTTGAGGACCTGTTGGGTGGGGAGAGAGGTGCCATTTCAAAATGTAATCCTGGAGGTTATGACATAACCATTTTTGACCATGCAATTTGAACAGCAAAGCCTTCAGCCAAGTATCGAGAAAGACGCTGGTAAAACGGTATATTCTGAAAAGTGATTTTAAAATCAATAGGGCACATTCGTGATCTTGACAGAAAAAGACAAAAATGTACAAGAAAGCCAACATTATAAAAATGTGTTTCAAAGACAAGAAGTGACTCTTTTGAATCCACTGCTGCTGGAGAATGTTTGTATGTTTTCCTAGGAGGACCAACACTTCAAAGAATCCATGTTTAACTGGCATTATATAAATAAAGAGAAGGGAAATAGTGAATGACATGAAAATAAGTGAAGGGGTGAAAGTTACTTCCGCTGTAGAAAGTGAATTCCAACTTAAAACATATGTAAAAAGTAATTGATGTGGCAAAGAGATGAGGAAGAAGCTAATACAGGATTTCACAACAATGACCGAGAGCTGCTATGATACTGTTGTGCTGGTAATACTGGGAACTGTGAGTTTGTGACAACCGTGACATTACCCCCCCTCCAAAAGGTGCGACCTCGTGCCTAAACAGTACCAAGTGGGGAAGGGGGGGTGGGCGCCCTGGAGGCCGGTGCAAGGAACACGGGATATGGCGGGACGGGAGGCCCCCAGGACGAAATGCCCGGCTCGGGAGGTCCGGAGGGCACCGGCCGCACCGAGAGCCCGACGACCGGTCTATCCGATCGGGCTATCCCTCCCATATGGGGACCCCCAAAAAATATTTGGGCTGAGTCCAGTTGCTCATAGGGAGGTCAGATGGGACCGGCTGGGCAGCAGGCTCTGGACGGCCGGACGGGACCAGCTCGAAGGCCTCAGGAAGGCCGGACGGGACCAACTGGAAGGCCTTTTACTTGTACTCCACTACAAGTAAAAGTTGTAAAAAAGGAAATACTTGGCAACAGTAAAAGGTCCTGGCACAGGAAACCCGCTGCTTTATTGGGTGTTTAACAATGCACGTTTCTAGTTTTAAAAATAACGTTATATTTCACAAATTTCAAGTCTATCGTCCACCGCTATCTCTATTCTCACAAAATGACTGGATTTCTTTCGTTTCTTCAAAATCCCGCCTTCCGAAATGCTCTGATTGGTAAAGCTGACCAGGTCTGTCGTGATTGGTTCCCTGCTTCCTGTGTGTGTGTGTGTGTGTGTGTGTGTCTGTGAAGATGTCCCACCCATACCATATCAGCCAGTTCCGCTCCTCAAGCTTGTTGTGATTGGTCGGTCCCCCTCTCAGTAAACGTGAATGCAAAAGCTTTGGCTTCCAGCAATAAACAGTAACTATGGCGTCAACTTCACTTCATCAGTTAAAAACATACGGATCGATTGAAGTTTTACGGAGGTCTTATGGTGCATACGCAAGCGTCTATTTTTGTTAGAGATCGTGTTTTTGTTCTACTATGGTGAGGGAAATGACACGGGACCAGATGGCGTCACACCAGTTGTATTATCACTAATAACAGAAGCGTTAGTTTTGCCTTTTTATATTGGACCCGAGTTGGATAATAAAACATGCAGATTGACTAGGAGACAGCAAGCAGGACTTCAGAGGACGTTTCAAAGAATTTTTTAGACAGAGGCACACACACACACAATATCAGTGTATTAAACAGAACAGCTTTCACAGCCGATATTAAAGTCATGGAAGTTGTTATTTGACAGTTGGTTATCTTAGAATGTGTGTAGCTGAATTCTTATAACCAGTTGTAGGACTGTGATGAATGTGAAAGTAGTTAAGGCGCATAGCTCAGTAAAATGTTTAGAATCTGTGATAACCGAAGAGTTCTTTAAGGAAGACCTCGCCCCCTTTTTTGGCGTATTATTGTGGGCAGAGGTTACTAAAAGCACTCGGAATAGTGACATCATGTACCAGGGAAGAAGAGAGCTGTAGTCCGATCCAGCTGTTCTCTGTAGTCCTTGAAAAAGGAATTCTGTTATACACAATATCTCCCTTGGCAATGAACTTTGAGCTTCATCATTTTGCAGGTATTATTTATGCTCTAACAGCAACATTACACACTTAAAGGTTGAAAAAAGGGATCACAGGGAACGTGCTCTTTAAAGTATTCATGCACCATGAATGTCAGCATAATTTTTAAGTATGACGCAGTTACCATAGTTTTTCCTATCACAACTATATCATGTTATGAAGGACTGCTGCTGCTAACACAGTGTACGTATTTTTTCCGTTTGTGTGTTAGTGATTCAGAGTGGAACTACGTTTAATGTGCAAGATTGTGTGATGTTGGCAACGTTCACTGTCCAGGCATGCTGCCATTAGAGTGAGCCAGACAGTTTACAGCTGAAGTCCTGATCAAAGACAGATGTTGTGCACATTCCTCAGCTCCTTGGGTCTTCTGACATGTAGTTTTCAATACAGTATAAATTTCTGCCATTTTGAAATCAAGTCAGTGCTGTTTTTAAAGACTAAGAGAGAGGGCTGGAATGTGTGAAGGATGTAGGTTAAACTTACATTGAGGAAATATTACGAAACTGCTTATGTTTTTGAGAACTTACTCATCATGAGCTATTTTTATACACGCATGGTCATGCCATTGTGCGTTACATAATTTAAGGTTTTAAACTTATTTTCAGTTTTTGCTATACATTCCCACCTTCGTGTCATTTAAAACTTTGTTTCAGTTATGCATATTTTAATCTCCACTCACCTTCTATGTTTGTTTTGTGTTTTCTAGGTCACATCGCAATGACATGGAGAACATATTCCCATTTTTTTTCCTAGGGGCCGTTTATTCCATGACTGGCCCCTCTTCTGCAGTAGCACGCATTCACTTTCTGGTTTTCTTCCTGGGTCGAGTTTTTCACAGTGTGGCATACCTGTTGGCACTTAAAGCGCCGACCCGTTCATTCGCCTACGTCATCGCTCAGGTGCCTTGTTTTTCCATGGCGATACAAATTCTCATGCATGTAGCCTCATTTGCATAACCTGGCCCATGGATTTCTGTGATCGGTCAAGACGTCTCATCTGTTACAACTGTGATGCAGGGTGCTGCTTTGATGATTAATGTCATCCATTCCCTCAACAATTGTATGCATTTTTAAGACTTATGTTGGCTCACGACAGTGAATAACTAGAAACAGACAAATGTTTGGTCAGAATGGAAAGAAACTGTTACCATTCAAATGAAGTTTTTTTAATGTCATCAAACTATGTTTTTGATACTACGAAGATGGCAAGTACTTTTTCATATTTATATATTTGCTACAAAATGCCTCATTTTCCTTTATTGGACATGATGGCATAAATTCATACCTCCAATCAATAGTGAGCACCATCTTTCCAGTTTCTGGCTGCAAAATGTATGCAAGCAATAACTGATTAAAAAAATAAAGATTTTTGGAGAAACAGCCAATGGCGGATCTGTAGTTAGCTGTTGGTGTACAGCATCAAAAAACCCATTCAAGCTCCACTATAGATGAGAGACTCGACAAACCCCAGGCTTTACAGAATTATCGTAGCGTTAAACTAATGCAGTTGAGTAAACACGGCCCTTCCTCTTAGTCTGCCAGGCTTTGGGTTTGTGGCATTTCTAGCCCAGCCTCCAATTCACAGCACAGTGTGCTGTGGGCTGTTTTCATGAACTCTACACAGAACAGAATGCTAAGCTTGTGAAAGAAAAATGAGCTGTTGAATTGAGTAAACAAACATTTTGTTAGGGCAAGATTTTGGTAATTTGTCACACAGCACAATATTTTTGTATTTGAAAAGATGAAATGCATGAAAGAGGGAAAGACAGAAAGAGAACAAGGGAAGGGGACGGCTCTGTAATAATGCCAAACATGCAATTATAACATAGCTGTTCCATTGTTACTTTCCCTGTGCTAAAAGGAATTTAAATAGAATGGCAGGAATGGACGAGTGACTGGGTAAATAGCAGTGTGTGTATGAGAGAGAGAGAGGAATGTTATTAGCAAACATTGATTTAAACTAACACAAATACAAAGAATACTTAAAAACTTCCAGTTTCTTTTGAGTTTGTGTGATTTACGATAAATATGCCAGGGCTGCGGAAATGATCTCACTAGACAATGAATGGAAGTGTGGGTTAAGCATGCATGTAAACCTACATTCTCATATGAAACATGCCCGTGCTTGTCAATTTCTCTGACTGCCAGCGTAAATGTGTGTTTCGACAACAAACTGCAGAGAGCTTGATAGTGTAATGAAAAATCCTTAAACAAAAAGCAGTGAAAATGGCCATTATTATGGACATTTAAAGCTCAAATGAATCTGCAACGTCTAAGACAAATTAAAGGCCTCAATTCCAAGAGCTTTATTAAAAGTGCCCTGTGCAGTAAACGAAAATGTTGGAGGCAGACATAGTGTGGCAAAACAGTTTCATCGTTAATGAAACCTTTAACATAACTTTCAATAAAAATTTAAAATAAGTTTGTTCATATTTTCCTCAACCTTAAAACAGCCAAGCATGTTTTTACAGTGGCGACACAACAAGAGGAATTCTGATATTTTCTGATATCTGATATATAAAGTATTGGTTTAAGCGGGTTGTATTCAACTCAACACAGAAGCTACCATGAGTAATTTTATAGCATCTTTTGAATTTTTTTCTAGTTTTTCTTTTCCTTTCTTTCATGGGCCTCTAATATTTTAATTATAAATATAAACTGCCAATTAGGTGAACATTTTGGATGATTTTAATTTTATGTAGATAACAATGTGTTGACAAAGTAAATCTGCAGTGTGACAGTATTCTTTTAAATTAAGCAATTTTCTCTTCTTTTTTAGTTCTGAAATGTGTTCTGACTTTTACATGTTTTAATCTTTATATTAAATTATTGGTGTTTTTAATGGGGTTTTTCTGTTGTACAGTGAAACACTAAAAAAAACAATGTCAACCCAATGTTGAGTCCAAAAGGAACAAACCCAACACACTGGGTTGTAATTTATCCATGCTGGGTTGTTTCAACTCATTGTTGGCTCAAAGTTATTGGTTATATATGTATATATATATTATGTATTGGGGTACATTTTTAACCCAGCAGGTGGGTTTGTTCCATTTTTGACCCAATTATGTCAAGAATAACCCAGCGTTTGTTTAGAGGGGATTAGGCCAAGATGTAAGGTCAAATAAAATGTACAGTAAGGCATCCTACAATTGTATCATTAACTGTTTAGTGTTTTTTTTTTCTTTTACAGAATTTCCATGTATATTGTAAAATTTGGTAATTTTAATGACACTGTTAAAACCACAAAAAAACATAATAAAAAAACATGAAATTCTTTATCTGTAATTTTGTTTATTTTTGGCGCCCCAGCTGCCAGACATTTAAGTTTTTTTATGGGACAGAGACAGACCTCATATTAGTGGCAGTCAAGTTATAAAGGGATAGTATATTTTGTCAGGTGCAAACAGTTCAACAAATAACCGTTGTAATGCATAATGATTCCTTGAATCCTGTAAAACACAAACTACAGGGTCAAATTTCATAAATATTTATTTCATAATAATGAACAATATTTACTACAGCAGAGATCTACAGCACTTCTTCAAATAAATGCTAAAATAGCAATAATAATAGTAATTTTGAGGCCACATTGGAAACACACACACACATTTACAAGTAGTACTTGGCATTAAAAACAATGGCAATACAATATTTTAAGACACTTGGTGTTTTTTTATTCGTTTTTGTTTAATTCCGATATCACAGAGATTCTGCAACAGTCTAACAGTTAATATTGATATGATACAAGATACAAAACCACTGTGAAAACAGTTAGGTGAAAAGAGGGAGGGTAAAGACACGCAAATATGCAAAAAAAAGTCAGTCTAGCCCACTCACCCATTCCCCTTTAAGCAAATAAATAATATTTAAAACTTTCATTTACAAAAATATTTCATGTTTTCCCCTGGTACTCCAGACTGCTACTAGTGTTGAGTGGTTCAAAAGGATGAAGAAAGATTAAAGTGTTAGAAGGTACGAGTGGGCGGGGCATGCATTCAGCTAAGCAGTTGATTCTCATCTTATCCTCTTGTTCTTGTTGTCCTGAGGCTCTTTCGTAGGCTATATTCTGGTGTCATGCTTTTGCTGAAATTCTTAACATCTCTGAGTTTGAACTGTAAACAGTAGAATTAGTTTTCTCTTATTTACCCCAAATCATACATGTAATATATGTGACCCTGGCTTAAATTCCTGGAGGTTTCTTTCAATTTCAATTTGTCAAATCCAGGAAAAGATTGAAAGTAATACATCCTAATTCTACATTATTCATACATAAAACTCCCTGTACTTTGTAGTGGGATTGAATGGAGGCATGCAGGTGATCCAGAGCCCTTTTCAAGAAGCAACAGCACTTTAAAATGCATTGACTTTGCGGTTTGAAGCCTAAATGCGGTGCTCATGGGTCAAAGCTTATATATTTAGGATAGTAAGCTGCAGGAACCTCCAACAGATAGGCCTACAACAAAATCCCAAACTGGATTCTGGAGTGGTTTGTTCTGCCTCATGAGAAACGCAATCATGTTCTGTCCGATAGAGGGCGCTAGAGATTATAGGGTGCAGTAGAGAGAATGGCACTTGTGGGAGACTCCTGCCCTTTCTGCTGAAGAACTGCATGTCAGGGTTTTACAAACATGTTGAGGGTGGAGGCAGGTTAAACCATAACATTAATATAAATATACAAGAAGTTTTATTTGTCTCGTCCATAATACAATATCTAGAAAGGTATATATCTATATATGTTTCCATTCTGCGTTCATTTGTGCATCTGGTTTGAGATGCATATAGTTTTTTACAACTCTAAAATAATCACACAATGTACAAATCACAAACATAGAAAACATTCAAAAACACAAAAGAAGGAATTAAAAATGCTTCATTCTCTATCTTACATTCAGGGCTTGGAGTTCAAAGTATATTTCAGGTATTATATTTTATAACATATTTTGTTCTTATGGCTACAAGTTTGCTACAAAGCTGACTTAGAACTTCCTTCATAGTATTAATATAAACCACCTCAATTATTATCTCATTTTTGTTTTGAGAAATTCTTTCGAACAGAATTCTAATATGATCAGTGATCATTTAATTTCCTTATTGTACTTCTGTCTCTTCTGTAACGTAAACATAAGGTCATACACATACAATTTAAGATTCATACATCAACTAGGGGTAAATTCTGACATCACACTGTAAACTCCAAGTGTAAAGCACACCGCATACTGCAGATGAACGGGCAGACCGAGGACCTTCAGTAATTTCAACGTAACGTGATAAAACGGAGATTAAAAAGAAAAAGATAAGAGGATGCGTAATGTGAGAGGTGCACTTTGATCCCACAGGCTGTGATTTTCTTCACTTAAGGTCCAAAATATCCTCCTCAAAAGAAGCAGAGAAGGTAAAAGGGCTGGCCGTGGGTGGGCTGTCATCTCGTGGCTCCATCTCAGAACCAGATAAGCACAGCCGGTGGATGTCGGTTTCTCCATCTAGAGACTCCATTTCCACTCTGATTGAAAATATCTCATAGTGAGTATTATCACTGGTTTGCTTGAGTCTAACATGCAGAAAGAACCTACTGACACTTACTGCTCAGTGATAATGGTTTCTGCTGTTCTCTTTTGATCGTCCTCCTTTGCTTTCTTGCTCACTCTTCTCTGTTTCACCGAGTTACTGTCTGACTTATTGCTGGGTTCCTCAGTCAAACCTAGAGGTACAAGGTGCAAGGGAATCACGTAAGACATTTGGAATACATATGATATAAAAACATTTCAAATCGCTTTTAATGAAATTGATGTATGACATGAATGTTTCTTTGAAGCTAGATTGATTTTTGATACAATAAAAAAATCCTGTAATTTAATTGTTATTATTAGTTTTAGCTCAGGAACACAAACATCAGATTTACCGAGCAGTTCTTTCCGTGTGCGGCTGGCGATTTCTTTGATCTCCATCCGGGACACCGAGAGGGAAGGTGTGGTTGAGATCGTAGGGGCAGGGGCTATCACGCTGGAAGTGGGAGCCGTGACTAGTTTATTGACCAGTGGAGACTTGAGTGGTCTCTCTATGCTCCGGCCAACTAGGTTACTCAATGGGATCTTATAGATGTGTTTAGATGGAGCTTCACCTTGAAGAGAGAAAATAGTGGTTGGAAAAGATGTAGAAAAATGACAGAATGAGAGGTGCTGTTTGGCATCACTTGCATGTACTGTACTTTCCACGATTTTAAAGATAAATACAGAAACCACTGCTGGAGTTTGAGACTCAGGATTAAAGGGAGCGTTTATACACTTTATCACAGTTATTTGTGACTCAACTCTATTGTGTCGACTTGTTGAACCATGTTTTTCAATTAAACTGTCCTGACCCAATGTTGATACAAGGTATGGATTATGCACTTTCCACAATACCTACTCGCCACACCATCCATGACTGATAGTGTGGTAGAAGATTTATGTCAGGCACCTCTTTGTCAGGATTGGGGAGGTAGAACCCAATTGCAGGCAGGACTCAGGGATAGCGGGGTTAACAGATAATTTATTATATATATCACAAGACTAAAAAGGCAAAACAAAACCCACAATGGGGTAAACAGGGTAAATAATAAACTTAACCAAGAACACTGACTCACTAAAGCTGGGTACAAAAACAAACACTTGATATAAACTGAACTGACACTTACTTAGAACAACTCAGACGAGGACCAGGTATACACACAGCATACAAATACAGGTACAGCTTACAATGCACGAGCAACGAGACAAAGAAACATGAGGACTCTTTATAGGGGAAACAAACAGAGGATGGTAACGAGCAACAGGTGCTGGGGATTAGCACTCAGGGAAAGCTGACGAGAAGAGAGAGGGGCGGGGCCAGAGACGAGACACGGAGAGAGAAGAAATCGTCTCTCTCCCACATGAAACAGAGGATTCTGTATGATTCCACCCCTAGACCAAGAAATACCTGACAAGGTGAGGTGGAATCATGACACTCTTATTGAACTTCATAAACAGTTTTCACATGCAAGTGAAGGGTAAGTTCACCAAAAAAATGAAAATTCTGTCATGAATTACCCTCAAGTTGTTCCACAAGTGTCATATCTTCATTCATCTTCAGAACACAAGATAGTTTTGATGAGGTCTGATGAACGAAGGTTTCAGTTGTGGAACACCTTGAGGGTAATTCATGAAAGAATTGTCACTTTTGGGTGAACTATCCCTTTAAAACAATGCAACTCTAAGAATGATCAGTCTCTAATTTCCATGTTTCTGAGAATGTAGGACAAGCACGTGGGGAAAAGCATGTGTTTAAAGGGGAAGGTACTTAATCAATTTGACACCAACAGTGCTGGCTTTCTGCTTATGATCAAAAATAAGCCAAAGTTATGTAAAAATCCCTTGCTTTTTGTGAGTCTTTGCTGCTTTTACCAATAGATATGATCGAATGAGAACAGAAAAAGAATCACATTTTTATCACTCAAATAAGTGCACCAGTGTCAAACAAGCATCGTCAAAAAAAGCTGTTAGAAAAACCTTTATAAGGAAAGTTTCAAGTTATAAAGTTATCTCTGCTTTAAGAAAATAATGAGTTGTAATGTGCATGCCATGCTATTGTTTATTGATGTGCAGTGTACGAGTGATGGTGTGCAGGCACGATTGCTATATTGAATGCAGTGTACCAACTATGCACATTCTGACTTGAACATTTAAAACGAATGGTGATTTCAATGAATAGTGATTTAGAAACATTATCACCTTGTTTAAGGCTGTATGTCCACCGGAGCATTTTTAGACGTCAAAACATCAACTTGTATGAAAACTGTCTATACAGCCGCTTGTCTGAAAATCATTCATTCTACATAGATATGCGGTTATACGATGTGCTGATTGGTTGGTGTAATATTTGTTCAGCCCCTGCTGCTCTGTGATTGGACAGCGGAGTAAAAAGTGACATTGATAAGCTGAATGTTCTTCTCCACGTTGAGAACTTTTCAACTCTCGCTACTTGGCCAAAAACACCAGCTGCTGTTGTTTTTTAAAAGCACACCACTTTAATTGAAATCGATTGTAAAAAAAATACCAGTCTCAGGATAAATGATCCGGTGGACACGCAGCCTAATGCTAGAAAAAGAATACGTATGGCAATACGTAGGCAACAAAAGCAAAAGATTCGGTTATAGACTAATTTAATGTCCATCTGCATATATAGATTTCCAGGCCAGGAAGGATCCTTCCCCTTTAAGTTAATTTAGGAAAATTAGAGGATGATAATTAAACACAGAATTGTTATGTTATGAAAACATGCATGTTTCTGGAATATGCTGAAAGTATTTCACAGGCATCTTTGCACCATGGGACAGAACGATACGGCGCAAATTTTGTTTATATGCAGATGCTAAACAAATTTTGCTATCAGATGCAAAATCGGATGATATGGTTCTATTTCCTTTGGTGCAAAAATGCAGACGACGGATTAGTTGTTTCAAATAAGAAGAATATGGATTTTGTCACAGCCCCTTATTCTGCCTGTCTGTGAAGAGGGGCGATGACAAAAGTATCCATGGGGACACAAGGATCCATAACTCATGCCGCAGAAAATGTGTCCCATTTCCCTAAAGCATTACCTCAGGTTACTTTCATTGTTTATTTTTTGTTGCCAATGGCACCAATTCACTCTCTGATTGCTTCATTGGACTTCAAAAAGGAAGGGACACATTACATTCTCTGCTAATTTTACAGAACACGGTCTGCATGCATCTTTTAATTAAATAAAAGGCAGCTTGAGTCTCCGTGGCAACGTGCATTAGCAAGGCAGCGTGCGGAATGTAGGCAATCAGAAATCCCTGCAGTACCTTCAGAGTCTTTAGACATGTAGAGGGATAGCTTGGTGCCGTAGGGGATCCGAATACAATCTGGACCAGGGATGGAAAAAAGCATTACATTAACCCGACCCACGCATAGCTCAAAAGACAAATACACTAAAAGACATAGACGAGAACAGATATACACTTTGCACAGTGCACTCACTAACCATGAACAAACCCAAGATTTATTTTAAGAAAAACAAAAGAAGAGACACTGTATACAAGATTCCTGTAAACAAGATTCACGTCATTTACATACAGTATGATAGGCTACCAGAGAAATGATTCCCATTCAAACTGAGAGACCAGGAGAGCAACTGCTGTCCCCTCAAATAAAATGAGTCAAAACAGATACAATTTGAACATATTTTATGATTAGAAACGTAAGCCTACCATCTCCAAGAGGTGAAGGGAAGACAGGCATCTCGTAGCCAGTGGGAGTCTGAGGTGAACTCTGGGAACTAGTGTCTCTGGAGCTACAGTTAGATGCTGAGTTAATAGGTGCTGATGAGATGAAATAAATATCAGACTAGGGAGAAAGAAAGAGGGAGAGATTGTGATGATTAATCCTTGAGAACATACAATTATTACACACAAAGAAACATTATATAGATAAAAAGGCTAGTAAAGATTTATTTCATTACAAGAACATACTAGAACAAAACAGAACTGAACAGTTGAAGATTTGTGGATGACAAAGTGTAAGGTCAAAAAAGTATCACAAGAGAATTAAAATGAAGAAGACTTATTTAAACTTGACAGTAAACTTTTAGGATTTTGAAATTTTATAAAGGTACATTAAAGTGCTATAACAGTGCATAAACAGTGCCCAGTCAGATTTTCTTTCTGATTTGTTCTATTTGACCACAGTTGACACTTTACAATAAGTTTGTACTTGTTTAAGGAGCCATTCTTTTGATGTTTTTTTATGTTTTTTGGGTGTTTAACAATGGATGTTTCTAATTTCAAAAACGCATTATGTTTCACATATTTCAAGTCTATTCTTCACTGCTGTCCCTCTTCTCACTAAACGACTGGATTTCATTCAGTCTATATAAAGTCCCTCCTTCCGAAAAGCTCTGATTGGTGAAGCTGACCAGGTCTGTCGTGATTGATTCCCCGCTTAGAGTGTGTGTGATGTCCCACCCATACCATATCAGCGAGCTACTCAGGATGTTGGTTTTACACATTATTCTTGCACATCCCTGCCTATATTAGATCATTATTATCATTTATTCTGTATACTGTGCTGCACTTTTTATTTTGATTGCACATTTTAATCTTTATTTTTATTTTTTTCTACCATATTTATCAGGGCTCTAGAGTGCGACTAATTTGGTCGCACATGCGACCTTATTTTTCAATGGTGCGACTTAAAATTATCAGAGGTCGCACCGGTGCGATCAGCCATTCGGGGGGAAAAAAGTATCCGCAACTCTGAAAGTCTTCCTGTGATTCAATAACAGACACACGTTAGACCCATATCGTGGTCTAAACCAATCATTGATAGTGAGGGGCGGACCCCCCTCTGATTGGCTGTGGTCCAGATATTCCTGCACGTGAGTGTACCAGAGGTCTCGTTAACTGAAAAGATCTGTCATTGACGGATTTTTCACCCGTGACGGAAAAATCTGATGGCCGCCCGTCATTTTGGCGGATTACAATGAGGGCAATTTGTAAATCCCCATTTCCCTTCAGCGTGATATGCTCGAAAAGCAACCTGCGTGTTTTCAGCTGTTATTGTTACTGACTTGACATACGCGTCGGATGTCGCGCTGGGACGCGGGAAAGACAGTTCACCTATCCAAGTAAACCACATAACATGAAGAATGAAGGAGTATAAATGCACATTTCCCGCCAGTACTGTGTAAACTATGTCACGCAAAGTTTTTTATACAATGTTTTCGTGAGTTGACAGAGCTCACAGTCTGCAGCACCAGGAGTTATCACCGCTCCGCTCCTCACGCGAGCCGGACCGCGATCGCAAAACATACAAGAGATGATCAAAAGTCTAGATAAACACACGATAAACAACGTAAAACTTGCTTCACTGCTTATTATTTGTTGTCCGTAATGTTTGCTAATTTCTTGTGTAGTGATAATGGCAGAGCTCTAGTTCTTTATGTGTGTGCTGCACCATTTTCATTACTTTCGTTTTATTCAAACGGTTTTGTACAGTATTTTTATAGACTTCAACACTAGGATTTTTTTTAAATAAATTGTTAATAGAGTAAGTCTCTCACCACTGGAAAGTGACTTTTTCTTGTGATACTGGACTGTTGTGCTTTTAATTTCATCATTGACCTTTAAACACGATTTACTCCAAATTCCGTTCCTAAAAATCACAGCGCTTCAGTCGACATCAGACATAACTTTTGTTAAATACACAAGATATGAGCAAAATAAAAAGTGATTTGGAAAGGGCTTGAATATGGTATCAAAAACTGTAACGGCTTTATTGGGCATTCGGTTGTATCACAATACAACAAGTTCCGGGACGCCAGTACAGCGTGATGACGTCACGAACATACAAATTAGCACCTAGCACCACCTTGAACCATAGTGATGAGTAATGACAGATTATGACGGATTTTTTACGAGCCTCTCAGTCAAAATGACGGACAAAAAAAAACTCTAGCGCAACCTCTGGTGTGTACGTTTGAAAATGCGTGTGCTGCAGTGAGACAGAGAGGTGAGGAGACTAATGCTGTTAGTTAAACAGAGTGAATGTAGAAGGGGATGATGAGAGAAGATGAAAAGAACAATTCACAACTTTTTCGTAAATTATGTTAATTTAAGGCCTGATCCGTCCAAAAATCATAAGCAATGCTCCGACACAGAGCCTTCAAGCATTGGTCAATTTATCTTTAGATCTTTTAAGTTTAAATTTCACTTCACTGAAGCACTTTAAGCACCAACACTTTTTCAGTAAATTACCTTTCTTGTAAATTTGTGCTTCAAATAAAGAACTTAATGTTGAACAGTGCTCCCCCGTGACCCGAGGTAGTTCGGATAAGCGGCAGAAAATGGATGGATGGATGTTGAACAGTTTGTAAGATAAACATTTACAAGTAAATTTTGCCCATATGGACATTAAACAAAAGTGAACAGGTCAAAGCAAGTAAATGTTAAATGCGATGCGGTCTAAAATTTGGGTGCACCTAACTTTTGTGCTGGTGCACCCAAGAAAAAAAGTAAGGCGCACCAGTGCAACCAGTGCAAAAAGTTAGTCTAGAGCCCTGTTTATGTATATTCTCTTGTCTTGTGTACATATAATTGCACTGTCCATTGAGCGGACCTGACCTGACTCACATTTCCCTGCTGATTATATCCTGTATAATTGTGTATGTGACAAATAAAACCTTGAATCCTGTTGTGATTGGTCGGTGCCCCTCTCAGTGCACGTGTATTTATTAACTTTTAGCAATAAACAGTAAAAATGGCGTCAACTTCACTTTATCAGTTAAAAACATGTAAATCGATCGAAGTGTAACGGAGGTCTGCTAGTGCATGTGCAAACGTCAATCTTTGTTAGCGATCGATTTTTCCCCCTACTATGGCGAAATGACACCGGACTGAATGGCGTCACACCGGTTATATTACTTAACACTATTAACAGAAGCATTAGTTTTGCCTATATAGGACCCAAGTAACACAAGCAGATTGACCAGGAGACATTTGCAACCAGAACTTCAAAGGACGCTTCATAGAAGTGTTTTAGAGGAAGGCTATGCACACACAAACACACACACAATATCAGTGTACTACACAAAACAGCTTTCACAGCTGATGTTAAAGTCATGGAAGCTGTTATTTGACCGTTGGTAATCTTAGAATGTGTGTAGCTGAATTCTTATTACCAGCTGTAGTACTGTGATGAAAGTGAAAGAAGTTTAGCGCGTAGATAAGTCAAATGTTTACAATTTCTGATAACCAAACACTACTCCAGCAGATCTTCCTCTCCTTTTTTGCATTTATTAATCTTTGATAATGTTAGTTAGTGTCAGCAGAAGTGTTCACTGTTTAGAAAAATATAAAATAATAAATGCTAAAATAAACACAAATTAAGATGAATAAATGCCATAGATGTATTGTTTGTTGTTAGTTAAATAAATTTACCTAAACAATACAACCATTTTGTAAAGTGTTATTTAACCACTCATGATGAAACATCATCAGGATTTGCTCCAACTTGGTCCATGAACATGCCTACATCCTATCAATTAAGCAGAATTTCTTGTTCATTTTTTACCTTTACCTCTGACAGAAAGTATACTAAACTGTAATTTTTATTAGAAAAAAGATTCATGAAATAAAAATTGCAACATTCAGATTGTCTTTTGAAGTCCACTGTGTATAAATGTTTAAGCACCATTTTGCTTTGTTTTATTCTATTAGAACACTTACTCTGCATGCCGTGAGTTGGAGTTCTGGAACAACAGCTGTATACACTAGGTTGCCATTAACAACTAGTCGAATCTCTATGGAGTCAGTGGTGAAGGCCAGGATATAGGGGAATGCACACACTGTGAAACAGGAAATGACATCACTGGACTATTAGGCTATTTTAAATCTGCACAAGGTATTTCTGCCAATACAGATCAATGAATATAATAACAATGCAGTACAATAAGCTGCTACAGGTACTAACCAATAGCATTGGGCATTTGGTTCCAGCTGAAATGGAAGTCTGAGGAGTTTGGCTGAATCATGGGTGTGGCTCCATTAAATGGACACACCTTCTTATAGACACAAATATCTATCAAAACAAATGTAAAACAGTATTAGAGGATCAGACTGAGACACAGATAAACATAATCACTAACATTTCCACAACAATAAACACGAACTGTTATAGCAAAGAAGAAGTCCAGCCTCTCCATCTTCATATACATCTATGGCAGCAACAAAGTTCACCTAAAGACAAGCAAAGTAAACCACATCAATAAGCGCCTTTTAGGAAATGCAAATGGTTAATCATCATGTGGAATTCACAAACATAATTATTCTTAGAGAGTAAAAATCTTGGAATTTATTTAACTGCATCTTAATGTAAGAGTATTGCTCACCCGGTTGGCATCCACATGATGTAGTCTATAAGCATCTCCCGTGCTCTCATTAATCAAATCAAACTGATGTCTGTAAGCCACACATATCATGTGATCATTCTCTCCTGTTGGACCATCAACCAAAGCCATGACCACCGGGGAGTCACACAAACAAATCTCCTAAAACAGAGAAAACCACACATAAGACAAACGTTTATTTTGAAGTATCTTTTCTATACGCTACAAATAAATACGTGTAAACTGAAATGCATTCAATGGATTTTAAGTTCAACCGATGTATACAGATGAAACGTTTCTCTCATTACTGAATCACCTATGTTAGTGTGAATTACATTTATTTCCTACCCGTATGTATTGGAACTCTTCCACAGGTGTGTCACTAGCTCCCGCCACCGTAGCAAAAGAGCCCAGGCATTCAAGGCGTGACTGTTTCCTGGTGATGAGAAGGAGCTTGTTTCTTATCGCTGCAACGATTCTGAGCTCCACTGCGTGGTGTGTGTTTATTGAGTAGAGATGGCAGCCTGAGAAAACATCATTCTATTAGCTTTAAAGGCCATAAAATCATTTTCAGAAATCATCTTATTATTTTAATGTAAAAAAACAAGCAAAATATAGACTGTAATGTTACTGAACATGTGTGCATTAATGGACTGCCCTTAACTTCCAAATTTGCAAATAATAGAGTGCCTGTATATTATTTCTGATAACAAGCAAAAGAAACCTAGAATAGCCCTTACTTGGCTAAACTTGCCTCTCTAATATTTTGAATTTAGACTGTGATACCAAGCTCAACCGCTAGATGTCAATGTCCCATACGGTTTCTCTAAAAGCGACTAAACTACAGGACCCATTCAACAAGTTGTTTATTAAATAAAAATTAACATACATCCAAATTTAAGAAATTGTTTATTTAATTCAATTATTATACAATAAAATAATAATATACCCTGAATTAATATTAGCATAAATTTAATTAAATAAAATATTACAATATATATATAATATTATATGATATATAATTATAAAATATTATAAATGATTAGACTAGCAAGACCGATGAACAAACACAGAACGGTCGATGACACATGTGGATTAACTAACCAGAAATATAGTAATGCCAACACAATCTAACAACGAAAACGTAACTATTTACAATGTTGTGAATCGTACAGGAACGTACAGTTCCTAGAAAAAGCAAAACTGAAGCCTAACCCCTAACCGCGCTCCAACCCTAATGTCACAGGAACGAAAAAAATCGTATTGAAATGTACTAATGATATTTTATGACTGTATAAGAATCAGCCAAAATTAGCCACATGGTAAAATATTAGTTTTTTGCCGTGAGATTTTGTTGTTGAGTCTTTACTTTTGTGCCAGATACTGTTCTAAATAGGTTCGAATATATAAGATTATGGTCTGATCCTCAACATTGATATTTCAAGGCTAAAAATTAAACAAATGAATATGTAAAAAAACATTAATATTTATATAACATAAACAAAATATAATATAAATACATTAATATTTGAGTAAAGTTTTCCCTACCTTTGGTTTTCTCAAGCTTGTTCTCTCTGCTGTCGCATTTGGTACGTACAAGCTGTCGCTCCTCTATCCCTCGTTTCAGTGTGCTCAGTCTATAAACATAAAGACGAGCATCTTTTCCTGTGACAGAAATATGAAATAAATGAAACCAAATTAAACAAAAACTGTTTGACTTCAATGCTTAATCAGGACACATTTGTGTGTTCCCACAATGAACAAAATGTTCACAAGAGTGCAGCTACTTGTATGCTGTTTTGCCGATGCCACATACAAATAAGAGCTTTCATTACTGCTACAGTACATTGTGGGATGATAATAGCTCAGCAACAAATAAATGGACCCTTCGCTTCAGACTGAAAGACATCTTGGCTAATACAACATGTTTGGTTCTGAAATGCCTGTCATTGTGAATGAGAAGTTGCTTGGTGACGGGGCTGATAACAAATTCATTATTTTCCTTCTGCACAAGTAATGCTTTCCATTCAGGAGCGAGAGTCTCGTGGTTTACACCTTCTTGAACTAATGATCAGAACAGAAAATGATGGCAAACACTAAATTACATGGATCTCTGCTCTGTGCTTCACTCCATAATGAGCTGAACAATGCAAACGTTCTATGTGTGTGTGTTACTATTTTGTGGTGTTCTAGGCCATCTAAAGATGCTCATTAAAATAGAGACCAGAGTTTTCGATAATGTCAAATTCTTTCTCATGGTCTCTTTCTCTGTTACCACAATGCTACATACTGTTTCTCTGCCCAAATAAAAAACTGTGCCATATTTCTAGGCACATATAAATATAAACACATATTTCTTACCCTTATCTGCTCTAACAATGATGAGGTCCTGAGGTTCAAGAACATGCAATTGTTTGACAGTTAGGGTTTTGTCAAATACTTGCACTGGAGGCAGGGTTGGTGAATCTAGACCAGAATAAAGAGTAAAACATTAAGTTATTGTCTGCAAAGTAACTTATTAAAATAAATAGTAAAAAATATGTCATTATTTACTCCTTGCGTTGTTGTAAAAACCAAATTTTTGGTACTTTCATCCTTTTGTTGGGTATTTTAACTTAGCGGGACAGTTCGTCCAAAAAAGAAAATTCTGTCATCATTTACTCACCCTCGAGTTGTTCCAAACCTGTATACATTTTTTTTACTGCTGAACATTAAGGAATATGTTTGTAAGAATGTCAGTATCCAAACAGATCTCATCCCTATTGACTCCCATAGTATTTATTTTCCCTACTATAGCAGTAAATTGGGGATGAGATCTGTTTGGCTACTGACATTTCTACAGATATCTGCCTTTGAAGAGATTTTGACAGGTTTGGAACAACTCGAGGGTGAGTAAATGATGACAGAATATTCATTTTTGTGTGAACTTTAATGTAATTAAATTAATATAAAATAAAGTATTTAATATAAATGTATAATATACATCAAACAGTTGTATGATAATTATAATAATTATATTATTATTAATTATTATGATTAACATTCGTGTGTCCGATAAAACGTCTTTTTACAGTATATATTGTCAATACTAGGATATTGTGACTCCCATGGATTGAATAAAGAAATAATTTTCCATTACTATTAATTTTCATCTTTAAACTGTGTTGAAAATATTGCAGAAACATACACTACTAAGAACACTAAGTACATGGAAGGGAATAGAATACACATGTATCCACTAAGGTTGTGTAATGGGAACAGACTTTGTGGTCTTGGATAACATACCTGCATTGGACAACAGTGGATCTGATGCTAAAAAGTGAACACATATCAGCAAGGTTAATTTGAAAGAATTGATGTTTAATGCAGCATGTTGTCATTTTCCTTCTGAAACCTTGAATGTCCAAATTACGTACGTTTTAAATGATTAAATAATGCTTTGTCAAAGATGACAAGCACTTTTTAAAACTTTTTATTAATAAGGAACATGAAGGGGGACTAATAATAATGACTAATGGTAAAAGATAAAAATCATGAAATATGGAGATATGAGGTTTCAGAAGGACAGCAGCAATATATGCAGTACATTACAGTATATTACTGCAACTAAAATGTTACACCCTCAAACATTTTCAATGTTTTACTCTTCTGCTGTTTAACTACTATTATGATGCACATATATCGAACAGAAAGAACACAGGTAACAACCGTTTGTATCATAAAAAATGGCTCACTCTCCAGTAGCATGACCCCTGCTGAATCTGTGGCCACTAGTAACGACTGTCCCCATGAGTCTCCACAGACGATGTCATACGGGAAGCTACTGCAGAAAGACTGTGACTCCCATGGCTGTGGAGAAAATCCCAACACAAAGTTAGAAATCACTTAAACTCACATTAATGGCACTAAGAGGTGTTCCCTCACCTCTTTCCTGCAAAGACCTGTAGTGACTAGACTGGTGGGTGCATCACCTCTTACTATAGTTTTCAGCTTCAATGCCTGGAAACATCATTTTATATTCATTATTCACAACCATGTAATATTTGTCATGTTTATATCATTACAGTAATATTTTCTTTGTTCAGTGAGGGAAATAATTATTTGATCCCTGCTGATTTTGTAAGTTTGCCTGCTTACATAGAAAGGAAGGGTCTATAATTTATAGCGGGTTTATTTTAACTGATAGAGACAAAATAATTTTATTTAATATAAAGGTTATAAATTGATTTGCATTTCAGTCATTGAAAAAGTATTTGATCCCCGAGCAAAACATAACTTTGTACTTAGTGGAGAAAACCCTTTTTGCCAAGCACAGAGGTAAAACATTTCTGATAGTTGGTCACCAGGTTTGCACATGTGTCAGGATACATTGAAGTCCACTCCTCTGTAAATCTTTAAGGTTTCTTGGCTGTCGTTTAGCAATTTGGAGTTTTAGCCTCCTTCACAGATTTTCCACAGGACTAGGGTCGAGAGACTGGCTAGGACATTTAATGTGCTTCTCCTTAAGCCACTCTTTGGATGTCTTGTCAATATGTTTTGGGTCTTTGTCATTTTATAGGCATATCCACAACCCATCTTCAGTTATCTAGTTAAGGAGGGAGGTTCCCGTCCAAGATTTATGGTTCACCGGCCCGTCCCTCTGCCCCTCAATGCGGTGAGATCATCCTGTACCCATAGCAGAGATAAAAAGCCCAAAGGCATAATGTTTCCAACACTGTGCTTCTCTGTAGGGCTGGTGATCTTGGGGTCATAGTCAACATTTCTCAATTTTGAGTCAATTTTGGTCTCACAGCAGAGCCAGAACTTTCACCAAAGCCTTTTCTGAATCATCTTGATGTTCATTATCAAACTTCAGATGAGCCAGGCGGGCCTTCTTGGGGAGGAGGACCTTACGGGTGCTTCAGGATTTAAATCTATTGTGGCATAACGTGCTACCAGTAGTTTGCTTGCTAACTGTGGTCCCAACTGTCTTGATATCATTAACAGGCTTCTTCCGTGTAGTTCTGGGCTAATCTTTAACCTTTCTCATGATCATCGTTACTCCATTGGGGGTATCTTGCAGGGAGCTCCAGAACAAGAACATTTGATAGTTATTTTGTATTTATTTTATTTCCAAATAATCGCACCAACAGTTGTCTCCTTCTCACCAAGCATCTGTCTGTAGCCTATTCAAGGTTTGTGCAGGTCTACAATCTTGTCCCTGACATCCTTTGAAACCTAATTTGGTCTTGACCATGGTGGTGGAGAGGTTGAATGGTGGAATCTGTGGAGCCAGAATTCTTGCTAGTTGGTATGGGATCAAATACTTATTTCACTGACTGAAATGCAAATCAATTTATAACCTTTATATAACATTTTTTCTCTAGATTTTTTTATATTCTGTCTCTATCTGTTTAAATAAACCTACCATACAAATGATAGACCTTCATTTCTTTGTAAGCAGGCAAACTTACAAATTCAGCAGGGGATCAAATAATCAATTCCCTCACTGTATATATATACTATCTTTTCGTATAACCTACCTGTCCCACGCGGACGAACTCAGCCTGACGTGCTTCCTCTTTTTTACGGGCAGATTTGGGAGACTCTGGCAGTACGTCACTGAAAGAACGTCGGTTTAGCATGTTCTGCGGAGAGAATGGAACCTGGAGGAGTAGTACACATAAAAAGGGTCTGAGAGACTGACCCAGAGACAGCTGGAAAGGCAGAGCAAAGCAAGAACTGACAACCAACCTAACAAACAGTAAAAGCAATCTCTACCATGTAAATCAGAATTTGGTTTTGCTTTAAAGTGATGCAACAAACATAAATGTTTTAACAGGTTAAAGTCCTGTTGTGTATATAAATATATATGTATATATGAAAGATTGGTAAAGAAAATATATATACAGTATAAATGAATGAAATGGACCATATGAAAGAGCAGATGCTTCTGTCAACAGGTCACTTCTCCACTGTACTGAATGCGTTTATACTGCCCATTAACTTGCCTTTCAGCAAGGGCTTCTGGGAGAATATTATACATCATCTAATTAAAATTCATAAGCAAAGCTGTCCGTCCCCCTCCACCCACCCACACATTTCTGACCTGTTTAACAGAAACAGACAATAGAACAGTACTGGAAACATATACAGACAATACTAGGAGGCCAGTAAGCATTTCCAGGGCAGGCTGAAAAGAGACTGCAGAAGAATAAGAGTGCAATTGAAATCTGTAGTACAGAGTGTTCAAAAAACCCAAAGGCTGTTGGAACTGTGAGAAAAAAAGGCGTGTAAGTCTGAAAGTACAGTATGTGGCGGGAAAAGAAAGTGATACTATAGAAGCTTGAGGTAAACTGTACATAAATAACAGAAGAGTAGACTCTGCTGAACAGAAGAAATGTGCGCTCATACCTTGTGCATGTCAGGCATGAGGTCCTGGTACAGAGACCTGATCAACATGTCCAGCGTACGTTGACGTTTCTGAGCAAAGGTGGGGGTCTCAAGAGTGGCTTTTTCTCCATTTATTACTGAAGGAGACATAGAATGATGAAGTTATTATATAACAGAATTATCTGAAATAGCATGGGAAATTTTAGGGTTATGCAATATCTTAACAATATCTGCTTTTTATTCATTAACTAAAAAAACAATTAAAGTAATCTAACAGGTGTATAGACTAAAGTCATATTAACAAGAAGGACTAAAGGAACAGTTCACCCCAATATTTTGGGTCTTCATTTTGGCTACTACCATATTAGGAAAAATTGCTTTATAAATGTCCCTGTTCTATTGAACACAAAAGAAGATATTTTGAAGAATGTAGGAAAGCAAACAGTTCTGTGGTACTTTTGACTACCACTGTAATGTTTCAACTATGGTAGTCAATGGTGGCCGAGACCTATTTGGTTACAAATATCCTTCCAAATATCTTTCTCTGTGTTCATCAGAACAAATACGTTTATACAGATATGGAACAACTTGAGATAGAGTAAATGAAGACAGAATTTTTTGTTTGAGTGAACTGTGCCTTTAAGTAATTGTACTGAAGTTTTGTATTTTGCATAGATCATTTTAAACCTGAATATTAAAATTTTTACTCAATTACATTTTAAAAGGACAAGGAGGTAACAGCCAATGTTCACAAATGCTCCCATAAAAGATTTCAAGCCATAAAATCGATTTCAGTGTGACATGTAATTTGCTTGTTAAAAGTCCTCTCGTCAGTCACAAGAACACGAGGTCATTGACCTTACTTTAATAGATTTTTTAAATATTTTTAATAATGAATCACTATGCTGGTGTGAATACTAACATTTAACTAGTAAAAAGTCCCTGAACTCCTGGTGGTCTGTGAAGAGTGGAGGTGAAGGAAGGGGTGGTCCAAACAGTGGCACAGTCTCCTCTGAGAAGATTTTCAACCTTCAACAAACAAATGTTACAACCCACACTAATACACACTCAAAAAAAACATTGATGAAATACATACGTTTATACCTGTAACTATCATTCTGGCTATTATACCGAACTAAGGCAAAAATATCTGTGAGGTAAGTTGAGGAAATGATCAAATACAAAAGCTCCACACTAAAACTTCCAATTCACACCTTCTCTTCAACATTTTACATGTTACATTGCAAACCTCAAAAAAACATGCATATACAGTACATTATGTGTACTGTGTTTATAGGTTCAGCTGGTTTTACATTGGAAGGATACGTGTGAAATGGGATCGGATCATAGAGGGTTTGAAAGACGGGGAGGCGTCATCACCCTCTTGAAACACAATAGTCACAATGTCGTTTCCAATGTGTCTCTTTCTCTCTACCTGCGTGGAGATACATAAATGACATTGGTGAAAGCTGTATTCATACATTCATGAAGCGCAATTAAAAAAATCACAAGGAGCTATTATACCAATCTCTGTCCTTCAAATATTAACATAATGAAGGTGAACATGTTTGATTTTGAAAAAGGAGATGTGCCTGAGTTTATCTGTGCGTATGTCCGTCATGTGTAAAAATATATGACCTTTGACACCTCGAGCCTGTTAGTCAGGAAGAATTGAGTCTGAACCATTAAAAGTCAATAAGGAGCTTTATCTTTTATCTCAAGAGCAGACACACATCAAATATCCCCTTAGACTTAATTAACATATGACTGCCCCACACATATCAGTATCTCTCTCTTCAGACATGAATGCACCCACAGCAACAGACATGCTGCTGGCCATGGAGTGTGAGAGGAATAAGTATTTACTTATTGCCATGACTAATACGTTTCGAGTGATTGTTCAATTATGATTCTCCACCACAACCTGCCACTTCCTCCCCCCTCACGTCAAAAGATCCTTCCAAAGACACACATGCTGCACTCGCAACACTCAAACAATTAGGCTTTCGAGACTGCCTTATAAATGTTTCTAAAGGTTTGACAAACAGGGATTTACCTTCCAGGATTAAGATAGCAATTTAATAATGCACCAATTGTCATTATTTACTTTTTTTAAAATCTTATCCACACAATGACTTTCATTGCGACCACCTGTCACCATCTGTCAAGCTTGTTATGGCTAAAGTAGCCCGTGCAAATTTCTTTTTACATTCTGCACATCTGATTCGTTGTGATGTTTTCAGTAACAATACATGCAAGATGCATTATGCATGCAATAG
This sequence comes from Triplophysa dalaica, assembly GCF_015846415.1. Taxonomy (NCBI): domain Eukaryota; kingdom Metazoa; phylum Chordata; class Actinopteri; order Cypriniformes; family Nemacheilidae; genus Triplophysa; species Triplophysa dalaica. The sequence continues at coordinate 21,019,588 of NC_079545.1, forward strand.
ATTTTTGGAGTTAGTGACATCAAATATAGCATGAAATGTCAATGCAACACGTTTTAATATGAGCGCGGATGCAAATGACATTTCAGAGAGTAGACAGAAGTGTGAATAATGACTTGTGTTCCATCTGTAACTCACACAAAGCAATCATAGTGCATGAAATATAGTGGATGTGCCATATTGACTGCTTTTATGGTGCTTTAAAGGGTTGCCGGCTGTAGCGATGTATCTATGAACTGTCTTTGTATGAAATAAGGCTTTACAGATTCTTCCGAATATCTCAATATGTCTTCCAAGAAAAAGTCAGTCATGTATGGAATGACATGAGGGTCAACAATGAAATGAATGTCATTTTTGTGTGAACTATTTACTTAAAAAGAAGTACAATGTAATTTTAATATTTCATACATTTCCATAGTGATTCTTATGTCTGTGAAATGTGTCCGAAACATACAAATTAATAATGTCCTGTCAAAAAGTAAATTTCTATTTACAGTGTGATAGACACTTTTTTCTAGCAAGAAGAACAAGATTTACTTTCACCTATGAAGGATGCTGAATTTGAGAGTCTTGGTTTGTCTGCATTTGTGGTTGTCGAAATATTCTCGTGCATACAAGCTTTCCTGCTTTTTTCATGAGCAGCTCAGCAGGTGCATATTGATACGAAGGGCTGAAGTGGCTCTCAGCTGTAAAGTGCCGAGACCCTGAACCGGCACAAATTCTTTGAAAATCCTGCTATTGTGAACACTTGCGCGAGCACTCTAGA